>NW_026529175.1:0-114971 GCF_026262505.1 Trichomonas vaginalis G3 | reverse complement strand
AGAGATTTGAATTATCTAACGTAAAGCATATAATGAACATTATCCTATGCAATTTGATGAAAATGGAAAAGCTGTTAAACAATACATGGAGAAGGTGAAAATGGTCCAATTAATTCATACCGTCATAATCCATATTCTTACTTCAATGAAGAATTAAATGCTATTGAAGAGGGCCGGATGGATTACCACGATATTCTAACCAGTTTGATGGTCAATATGCAAATTTAAGACCTGAAATTCCAGCTAAGAAATTCTTTAAAGTTGCTTTATTCGATCCAGTTTTCGCAAATGTTAAAGAATAAAGATGAACTTAAACAGCAATTCCAACCAATTATAGTAGCAAGAATTGCATCAGGTGCTTTATCTCAAGCATTCAAAGATTTAATTAAGAAACCATTATATCAGCAACGAGGTTTAACTTATGATTTAGTTAAGGAATCAGATAAAAGAAAATTTGAGAAATCAGATGATTATAAGAATGCAATTAATGAATATATTCGGTCTATTAATTTCGATGAAAATGCTAAAAATCAACTTCATGAACAAATACAGGAAATAATAGATTCAAAAGTTCCAGCAAAATAAAAGTTTAAATATATTTTTTTATTCGAATATAAATGAGAAGACGTTTCACTAGTCAAAAGAACACTAACGCAAAAGCAGAGATTACGGTTGGTTATAACGTAAATGATGATAAATCACGAATTATTCAAAATGTTAAAGTTAATGTTAGTCCTGAATTAACAAGGTCAGCAACTCAACCAAATTTATTAACTCGTGACTTACCGAAGAATGAGGAGAATGAAGAAAACCGTGAGAATGGAGACCCAATCATTTTATCTGAACCTGGTAAAGAACCTGTTGAAATTCCCACTTATCCAACATACCCCCCACCTCTTTCATCAAACATCGAGAACCCAGGAATCTACGATTACAGTCGCAATGCGCCATATAAAATAGACATTAATTCTGAATTAATGAAAATTTACCGTGATATCATAACTGATAATTATGATTCAATAATAAATTTAATTGACCAATCCGGTTTAATTATTTTACCTTATGAATCATTAATTCACATTATCGCCATTCTTTGTGATGTTCAAGATTCAGACGTGAAGATTCAATTTTTCATAGATGATGAGGTTTCATGCTGCGGAACAGTTGCAAAAATAAATCCTATAAAGGATATTAGCACAATTAAGATATCAAAGAACGGAACAACAACTGAACTTCATTTAACATATAATGATATTTATAATAAAATAGTTGATGAATATAAAATATCACTTGAAAAATTCTTTGTTAAGGCTATTTAATATTCAAGCATTAACATTATCGAATAATAATCCTTTGAATCATAATCGATAATAATTGACCTTTCACCAGTTTCTATCGTTTGTTTTATTTCTTTTTGTTCCCCACTATCCGGATCGGTCATTGTAATTGTTTTTGTTATAGTATCAGCTTTATCTTTAACTTCAATCTTTTTTCCATCGGGATATTTAAACCAAAATTCCAAAAATTCGATATTGTCAATCTGTTCATATTTTAATCTATCAATTACATTTTTAATACCATCTGAAAATCTTATGAAATGGTCATTATATGGGTTTGATTGAACTAAATTTGAATGAAGTGAAATATAACCTGATGATGAATATGACATCGACTCATATTTTCTGAAAACACTAAAATTTATAACATGAATGAATTTCTTATTCGTTGAATTTATGAATTCTTGAGGTAATCTTATTCTAGTTTTATTTATCACTGGAAAATAACGCTTTACCATATTTTTAATCGTAATAAAAAAATGTCAATTATCAATATTATTTCGAATAATAACTGTGAATTAAATTTAACAGTTAGCGGAATTTATAATGTTACTCTCGTTTCTGTGAGTGGTAAATTTAATCCCATTCTTTTAGACCCTTCAGATTATATATCATTTATTAAAGATGACCATGAGCCGCATAGCGGCGGGGTCGTAGACCTAAAAACGTATGATATGTATATAAATAATGTGATAACGAAATGGGATATTAACATGATTTTAAGTTATTTATGAATCATTTATCGTATGGTATGAAGAAAATTTTTAAATCAAAACCTGATAAACTTTTTGAACTTGATGAAATAAATAACCTTATTAAATTTCCGCTGAAAATTAAATTTTGTACTCCTCGTCTTCGTTCATTGTTGGGGATATTAAATTTTGAAAAAGATGTTGGGGATGTTTTGTATTCTGACACTGGTTCTAATTTCATTTTAATCAAATGTGATAAAGTTAATACCCCAATGAGATTTTCACATCAAACATTAGACCCTAACTCTTACCCATCAATACAAAACATTTTATCCATCAACTTAAACATATTTTCTTTATCATATCCGTTTCAATTATCCGGGAATTCATTTATTCTTCATTCAAAAGATTTATCAAATATTAAATTTAGAATAACTGACCTATTTGATTGTGATTTAGAATTTATGAATGAAATATTATGGCAATTTCAAATAGAAAAAATAGCTGATGAGATAACAGATTAAATATTTATTTTTAAATCGTAATAAATGATTAAACAACAGCAACCACAGACCATTACATACGCCATATATGCATATAATTCAAAGACGGCAGAACAAACGCAAATGTTGAAATATGGAGATTTGGAGATAGTATTGAAAAATGACCATTTCGAATTCGTTTGCAAAGGTGGTGCAGTGATATCAAATATAAAAGAAATTTTATTTATGAATTCAAAAATTAAAGGAATAACGGATGATATAACATCAATTCCACCAGAAGAACAAAGATATTACGCATTAAATGCATTTCCTAAAGTTTTGAAGATTGGAAGATTTAATTTAAATGAGGAATTCATAAAAGGTTTCCTAAATGACATAATGAAGAAAGCAGATAAGGAATATGTTAACGATGAGTTAGCAAAGAAAGCAGATATATCATTTGTTAACGATGAGTTAGCAAAGAAGGCAGATAAGGAATATGTTAACGATGAGTTAGCAAAGAAAGCAGATAAGGAATATGTTAACGATGAGTTAGCAAAGAAGGCAGATAAGGAATATGTTAATGAAAAAGATAATGAAATTATAGAAAGGGTTGAATGGTATCATGAACGGACATCGAAGATTCTTAAAACTAAAGCTGATACAGGATGGGTTTCAGAATGTTTAGACCTTAAAGCAGATAAGGAATATGTTAACGATGAGTTAGGGAAGAAAGCAGATAAGGAATATGTTAACGATGAGTTAGCAAAGAAGGCAGATAAGGAATATGTTAACGATGAGTTAGCAAAGAAAGCAGATAAGGAATATGTTAACGATGAGTTAGCAAAGAAGGCAGATAAGGAATATGTTAACGAAATATACCAAAGTTTAGTTGGAACAAAAAATATTGAAACTATTGTTGGCGACTTTTCTGTCAATGAAGAAAACAAATATTTTAGATGGGAGTTTGTACAGTCCTTAAGAAATGGTATACGGTATAAACTCATTCCGAAAAATAACAATGAAATGTATGTAGGCTATATAAAGAATAATGGCACACAAGTTAAAGTTCCATTAGACAACAACTGCTACTTAAACTTATATGGAGACGAACAAAAGAAATATTTAAGAGTTTATGAAATGACGGATATGACATTGTCTAACGTAGCTCCAGCACCGTATTATTATGACTATGGTGTTGACGCACATGTAGACCCAAAAAAGCAAACATTATATTTAGATTATTATAGATATAAAAGATATAATGCAATAGAAAAAACGAGAATAGTATACTATTATGAAGATGACAAAATAAATATTATAGTCAAGATTTTACATACCCTGAAACATAAGATTATATTATAAAAATATTCTGACACAAACCAGAAGAAACCCGAAATAGTTACACTATATTTTAAGTTCAAAAGAGACAATCCTATAATATCTCATATGTTTGATTTAATGAACCCAGTAGGTTCTATTTATACATCTATGGATGTGAGAGGTCCTCAAGCAATGTTTGGTGTTGGTGCATGGGAACAAATAGTCGACAGGTTTTTGTATTGTGCAAACTCTTCAAAGGAAACAGGGGGAAGTAAAACAATTACGGGTGAAAATTTACCTGCACACAGTCACTACATAGATTTAAGCACATCTCAAGCAGGTTGGCATAAGCATAGATATTGGGATTGGTCAGGAATGACAAAAGGTAAAGGATATGATGTTAAAGATGATGTTAAATTTGCCATAAATTGTTACTGGAGTGACACTCAGGGAGAAGGAAACCATACACATCGCGTTTCAGGATATACACAAACAACGGGACAAAGTAAAGATTACATGCCACCATTTATGACTGTATTCGCATGGTATAGAGTTCAATGAACGCTCAATGTTTGTGAAACAAACTTTAGGAGCTCCAAAAGAGCAAACAGTTCAGGAGGAAGGTAGTTATGAATTATTTTTAAAGAACTGAAGGTGCTACCATGTTACCATGTGCTACCAGGTCATTTAACTTCTCTGAAAAAATGTGACAACATGACATTTTGACAACAGTTCAGGAGGAAGGTAGTTATGAATTATTTTTAAAGAACTGAAGGTGCTACCATGTTACCATGTGCTACCAGGTCATTTAACTTCTCTGAAAAAATGTGACAACATGACATTTTGACAACAGTTCAGGAGGAAGGTAGTTATGAATTATTTTTAAAGAACTGAAGGTGCTACCATGTTACCATGTGCTACCAGGTCATTTAACTTCTCTGAAAAAATGAGACAACATGACATTTTGACAACAGTTCAGGATTAATGCAAAAATAAATTCCAATCATACTTTATAAAGCTAGACCTTCAGGTCTCGCCGCTTAGCGGCTCATTTACAGGTATTTCATCATCAGTAAATGATTCCTCATTATCGTTTGGTTCAACCTGTTTATATAATCCTTTCATTTCTTCTTTCAAAACATAATACCATGTTTGTTTACCGTCTATTCTTCTATGTTTCCTATCACATTTATCCTTAATACTCATTTGAAAGTTTTTGTCTTTCATGTCTGATGGTTTGCAGAATAGAGCATTTTCACACGTCATACCTGCACACATTCATCATAATGTGTATTTATCCATACATCTAAAGGATTTGATGATAATTCAATTAAATCTTGTTTGGCTTCAGTCATCGGTATGATTCGTACATTAAATGATGAAAGGTCATATTGCATAAAATACGTCAGTAAATTATCATAAAATTCCTTTGTGCATGAATCCATTAAATTCTGGAAGTAATCAAATTGACCTTGAATTTACCATTAACTCTTAAAACTACGTATCTTCTGTCTCCAACTTCAATTTTGACAGGGTAGACGTTGTTAGTTACGAAAATGAAGTTTGCAACGTTCTGTGCTGTTCTTCTGGGTTGATTCTTTTCATTAATTCTTATCTCATTATCCGTTATAATTGATTTCAAAGCGTTGAAGTTTGCGAGTCTGTCTTCACCCACATTCTTGAGTTCATTAAGTACAAGAAACATTTTATTTTCAACTACTGAATTGAAATTACCCGTTAGCTCACTTATTTCAGTAATGTTTTTACATGAATAACCGGCGAGAAGTTCAGAAATAATGTCTGTAAATCTGTTTTTACCTGTTCCCTGAAGTCCTTTCAAAATAATTGCTGTTTCATTCTTGATTCCAGGATGTTGAATCATTGATGCAATCCAGCCGAGAAGGTATTTATACACTTCATCGTTATTATCACAAATGGCTTCTTTAATGAAATTCATAAACATCTCAATTTTTGAGTAATCTGGTTTTTCGAGAACGTTGTATTTATAACCTTGAAACGTTGAGAAAAATCTGGAGAATCAGATTTAAAGCAAACACCCTTAACGGTTAATGAAGACAATTGATTTAGTAGTACATCCCATGCTGTTATGGTTTTACCTTCTTCTTTAAATAATTTAATCATTTTGAGTGACTCTTTCATGTTTGATTGAAGAACGAATGATATTTGATTCATTTTGTCGTGGATATTATAGTCCTTTTGAATGAAATATTTATTTCCACAATCTACAAAACGGATTACACGTTGATAAATCCTCAATTACTTCAGAACTGTTTTTATACTGATGATTTTCAGCCTTGCGTCTAATATCTGTTATCAAAAACGAGTCATCAAGTTTGATATCAAATGTATTTTTGGCTTACGTAATAAAGGTAAAACATATTCATCATAATATTCCTTTTGATATAGTTTTAGAATCTTCACTAAAACAAATGGAGAAGTCATTAAATGTGCATATCTACTACGTGCTTTTTCAAAATTACTTTTTGCATTTTCAGTTAAATTGCAGAAGTTATAAACGTTATCGTATGCTTCATTAATTAAATGATCCGGTAACGAATTAATTGCTTGAAACAGTGTGAATAATGTTATTTCTTTTTCTAAATTCATGTTTCCACCGTCATTATGTACTTCAAAATCACAGATGCCATCAACTATGCTCTGAGCTAGTTTATCGTCAATGTTTACATCTTTGTTTTCATTCATGATAGTCTTTATTTCTTCATTCTTCTGTTCAACTCTTACCTTAATATTCAAATCATTTAATATATCATTCACTGTTCTAGTTAATGTTGAATCATAACTTCCACGAATGAATGAGTATGTTTTGATTGGTTCTGTTGCATTCTTGCGAACTCTTGAATCAGCCATAACTACTAAAGAACGCTTTGAATCATCCATAGAAGTCATGATATCAATATCATTCATTGCAGGAATAACATTTAATCATTCTGTTCGAAACTGCATAGAAGAAATTAGTGTTGCAATAAATGTGAAGACCTCCTGAAGCGGTTTTAACGATAACATCTTTATCCGAAAGTTTTGATAAAATATCTTTTCTAACTGTTTTCTTTAAGTTCATCATTGTACGATTTATTGATATCAACATCTATAATCGTTAAATTTGAAATTTTATTTACTAATAAAGCCATACCAGTTTTCCTTCCTCTTCCTCCATCATGTTTGAGGTAGTTATGTAAATCAATCCTGTTTTCACCAATTCTTTCGTTGAGGGTTTTAGTTTCTGCCACAACTAATTCCTCAGCTAATGAATCAATAACTTTTTCATCAGAAACGATATAGTTGCTGTTGTTGTTTGTTGCTGTCATTTATATAGGAATAAAAAAATAAAAATAATTTTAAAACTAACTTTATTTTTGGACTGCATCAAATTTCCAGTGTTGTTGTCAAAATGTCATGTTGTCACATTTTTTCAGAGAAGTTAAATGACCTGGTAGCACATGGTAACATGGTAGCACTGAAAACATTTACGAAATCATAAACGAAAACATTTACGATTTAATTTCCAGTGTTGTTGTCAAAATGTCATGTTGTCACATTTTTTCAGAGAAGTTAAATGACCTGGTAGCACATGGTAACATGGTAGCACTGAAAACATTTACGAAATCATAAACGAAAACATTTACGATTTAATTTCCAGTGTTGTTGTCAAAATGTCATGTTGTCTCATTTTTTCAGAGAAGTTAAATGACCTGGTAGCACATGGTAACATGGTAGCACCTTCAGTTCTTTAAAAATAATTCATAACTACCTTCCTCCTGAACTGTTGTCAAAATGTCATGTTGTCACATTTTTTCAGAGAAGTTAAATGACCTGGTAGCACATGGTAACATGGTAGCACCTTCAGTTCTTTAAAAATAATTAATTATTGAATAACCTAAAAACCATGAGACTTTGTCTCCGGACTCTTTGAGTCACTTAACGATAAAATAAGTGATAACAAATTTTTATTTTTATCATAAATGAATACCCCACAAGCTCAAAATTTACCACGAATCATAACAAGGGAGGAAATGATAAAAATGATGCAAGAACATGTTAAAAATAACAAACCACTAAAATTGAGAAAATGTGGTTATGCGTAATGATGGAAAGAGAGATGTTGTCGAAGAGGAATAAAAATTAAATTTGGATAGAGTTTAAAAATTCATCTTTATTAAATTCATCTCTTCCAATCAATTTATTTATTCTATTAAATTCTTTTATTTTTGCTTCACTCAGTTTAAGGATTGAACGATAAGTTTCTAATTTTTCGATTATTTCTTTCCTCTCTTTATCGTTTTCAACCCCACCACATTGTGGCTTCTTTTTGTAATAACATATTTTTGATTTAATTCTGTTTAGTTTCTTTTTATATTCATCGTCTGGACTCTTGACTGCTTCGTTGTTACTCATTTCTTACGAAATAAAAAAATTAAATGTTATTTAAATATAATGGAGTAATAAAATAAATCGGAATTTCTATTAATTTATTGTCAACTTCAACTAATGCATTGCCGTTAATATATCTAACAAATTCAGCTATTGTGTCAAATCTTCGTCTTCTTTTTGTCATTGATTTATCAGTTTTTCCATAATCGAGATGAATCAAAACTTTATCCCCTTGTTTAAAATTCATGAGCCCCGAATTAATTTGTTCACGTTTAACATCATTCAACCTTTCCATTTGCTTTCTAATATATTCCCATTCTTTTGAAATATCATTTTTCATTTCCACCGGTTTCATGTTTATTGTTCTATGCCATGTATTATTGTAATAATATACTAACTGCTGTATGATGGAGTCATGATTTCCATCCCAGTATATCTGACCATTAACCCCTAACGCATCTCTAAGAGTTCTCATTACCGCATCAACTATTTTATTATGAAACGTATATGGAGAGGATGAAAAGTAAAAATTAATTTGTGGGAAATAATGAGCCATAGCTGCCTGAAATCCTTTATCACCATCACCCCTTATATTATCTACTCTTTCATGATCTAGTAAGTATTGAATAGCTCTTCTTGTTTCCTGTTCTGTTTTCCCTTTCACCGGAATGCAATATAAATATCTGGTGTTAATGTTAATGGCAAATAAATAAGTAACGTTTCCTCTTGAATATTCTAAATGATCGATTTCGTATGAATATGGATATGGTGCAAATGAAGGGCGACTAAATTTTTCCTTTAACGGTTGAATTTTTGGGTCAGTTGGTTTATTTAATATTTTGAAATCCTTTTTAAAATCTTTTTGCTTCTTTAATGTTTGAAATGGATATAATAAAGTGAATGATGAAGGATTAACTGAAGGAGGAGGAGGTACTGTCGTTGGAGGGTTTGGTGTTGCAGGTGGTTTAATTTTATCTGCTTTGATTTTGGATTTCATTCCCCCCTTCATTAATTCTGGATGTATTCTATTCATTTGTTTTAAATATGCTGTATATAAAGGTTTGATATACTTTCCCGCTTCGAGTTTATGTTGAAGGATGAATTCCAAAAGTTGATCTTCATTTAAAAGTCGGGCTGAATATGGTTTAACTAATGAATCATAAATTAAAGCTTGTGCTTCATTTATGGTCTGAAGGACCTGGGCGTTTTGCACCTTTTGTTTTTGTTCCTTTGGTTTTTGCGGCTCAGGATTATATAATTTATATAATTTATATAATTCATCAATATCTTCTTCTGTTAATACTTTATTTTTGAAATCTTTCAATTGTTTAAGTTGTGATTTACTTTTTCCCTTTGAATATTCATTATTTTTAATTTTGTCTTTAATTTTAGAAATTATTTTATCATGATATTTCAAAACTTCATTTTTATAATACGAATAATAATAATCCATATCATCACCCGTTATATTGTTATCATGTTTTTGGAGATATGATTTTAATTCATAATAATTAAGAAAATTTTGATTAAGTACTAAATCATCAATTAAATTTTTTAAATCTACGCTATTCATTTATATAAAAATAAAATAAGTGTTTTAAGGGTGCCCGCCTCTTTGAATCATAGTATCAAAACCATTATTTACGGTTCCTTTTGTCTCTTCTGTGGCATTTTATTAAATAAATGGCATACAACATCCATTTTCACAACATACAGCCTTAGTGTGTGCTCCTGTTAATGCAGTCTTACCGATTGTTAAGCGAGTCATTGACCCGTTTTTAAGTTGTAAATTAATATTCTGACCATCAAATATCACTTTATCATTTATTATATCCAAATAATTTTTAGGTGTTAATTGTTTATTTTGTCGTAAACTAACTCCTTTCATTTTTTGTGCAATCTTTTTAAAATCACTTCCATCAATTGAACCGTTGAATGAAGTATAACACTTAGGACATAAAGCAACCATGTTATCACCTTGTTTCTCAATTGCTAAACCCAATAACTTCTTCTCATGTGCTTTTTCTTCAGCTTTATTCTTTAATTTAGGTTTAAATTTCTCATTAAAACAGAAGAAATCAAAAGGTGCGAATTTGTAAATGTTTTTATCATAAAATTTTTTATCGGTTACAATTGCTTGAAATGCTTGAGTGTTAGGAAGATTTGGGTCGCCAGCGATTGCCCAATAAGATGAATCAGTATCACCTTCAATGAAATGAAAACGATTAACATCCATGCATTTATACATAAAATCATAAATGAAAACCAAATACCAGTATTTTGCGTTATCTAAAGTGAAGAATGCCTCTTGTAAACATGTATCACATCTATAAAATCTATCTTTAAGCATCACTTGATACGTATCCTCTCCTATTTCTCTTATGTTTTTAAACTTATTTGACATACATGCAACGCGTGCCTTCTGTGCATTCATTATTTTAGTCTTTGCGTAATTTTGTGTATTCATTGCATCGTAACCATATGATCCATTAAGTGAAATCTTGCAAAATAAACTTTTTCCTTTATTTCCTTCTAATTCAGCCTTTTGTCTTTCGTTCATAAATTCATTCGCAAATTCATTAAAACAAGTATTTTTCGTAAATGTTAAAATTGATTGAATGTCATCAATGATAAAATGAAATCTGTCTATTAGATACCAAAGATAATAAGAAGAAAATGGTTGATATTGGTTGTGTGTTGATGCTAACTGAGTTAATTTCCTCTGTTTCTGGTCAACTGGTAGATTGTTTGATTTCATGTAATTATACATAAAACCACCAATTGTTTTTTCATCTGTGATAATATCAAAGTTTCTTATTATTGGTAAAAAGTTTATGTAATCATTAATGTATTTTTCATCAATGTGACCCTTTACTTCAGCCACGAATAAAGTATTTTTCTTCTTAATTATTCCCAGTGCTTTTGCTTTCTTTGTTGCTGTATCACAAATGATAACACCATTCAATCTTCCCGGCATATACATTTTATGGTCAGTATATTGAATGAAATCATGAGGATTAGATGAAAATGATGAAGGATATAATGAATTAAAGTCAACACCAACGAAATGAGTCATAATGTTGGAAGTGTCCTCATTTGATACAGTTTTAGTTTCTGGATTATATGAAAGTTTATTAATGTGCGTGATTCCTTTAAGATTTACTCTATGTTGAACATTTGATAAACCACCAGTAATTCCATTACGGAGGATGTGATAAGCTTCAACTGAATCTAGAGTCATTGGTAAATTATTTTTTAATGTATAATTTCTTAAATTGATTCTTAAACGTTGAACATCTTCATCTTTATTTGATTTTACGACATTGCAATAACAACACATTAACTGACAATTTTCTTTGGTATGTGGTTTTTCATTATCGATTCTATCTAATGTTGGTTTATTAGCATATGTAAACGCTTTACCACACATTTTGCATTTAGATGAAAGGATTAAATCGTGATAGTATTGATAGTCATCCATTGAAACATTGTTTTTAGTATCCCTTTCTGCTTTTTCATCTTGTTTCTTATATGAATCAATTTTATATTTCCAATACTTTTTTGTTAATTCAAAACTTGATTCCACATTTTCTTCTTCTGGATATGTTTCGTTAGGATTGAAGTTCTTATATGCTAACGCGTAACGAATCATTGATGCATTCGATGATAAAGAAAGATTATGAAGCATGTCAATTTTATAAACAAATGTTTCTTCAATAATTTTATCAATTGGGTCAATCATAATTTCAACGTCTTTATTGCAATAATGAATAAAATATTCTAATCTATTCTCAAAATTTTTAGCATCATTGAGATATATTTGATAATCTGAATCGGATATTGTTTCTTGAGTTAATGCTGAATAAAATGAATCTTGAGTGAATGGTTCCACTTTATATAATTCATCTTCGTAATTCTCCCATGTGATGAATTGATAAGGGAAAAAGGATTTAACACGTGATTTATTGTTTCCGAAATCTTGAGTGAATTGGTCTAATGTTCCACCCGCTATATAATTTCTGATGTCAATAAATCTTAATTCATATGGACAGTTTGTTTTCTTTACAATGATTTGCTTAAATTGAGAAGAAGAACCCAGCATTGATTTTATTTTCCATTTTGCAGTGTTTAAATCACGAAGAATTAAATTTAAATCAAACTTTCCCGAATTAAAACCTATGATATTCACTTTATTGAATTCCTCATCTAGAAGTTCTTTAAATGCTTCCTTCTGTTTTTCATTTAATGTATGGGACAAAGTCCCCGCCGTTTGGTCCGTTTGCGGCTTCATTAATTCTTCATATTGTTCAATATTTGATTTAGCAACTAATGAACAGGTTGAAAATAAAAATTCAATCCAATCAGAGATGAACGAATCACTTGATGTTAAGCAAAAATTCCTCGTAAATGTTTTATCACGGTCTACGACCTCGCCGCTTCGGTCTGAAAGACCTTCAGGACTCAAAGAGTCCGTTTGCGGCTTTATTTTGACAGTTGATGATACCATAAATGGTTTTAAGTAAGCGTTCAAAGTTGCACATTCAGAAAGTTGAAGTTCTTCTTTAGTCTCTAATGTTTCGAAGTCAAAAGTAATATAATATCTTGTTGGTTTATAATATTCCTGCAAATTATGTGCTAATAGCCATTGATATATCTTCTGTTTCGTGATATGTGGTGCATATGGTTGTTGTGTGTTTTGCAATTGAACGTCTTGAATTAATCTTCCATTATTTTCTTTACATTTCTCACAATGCTTTAAAAATCTTCTTTGGTTTTTCCTTTCTGGGTCATCACGGATAGAATATACTTCTTCTTTGCAAAAGGGGCAAACTTTATATCCTGTGAGTGCTTCAACGTCTGTAATTCTGTCAGCGTGAAGTTTTCCACATGGACTCTGTGTTAATAAAATATTTACTGTTTCAAATTCTGGATCTATCATTATTGATTCCACTAATGGAAAGTCTACCTTATTTATGTCTACGTCTTCTGGTTGAGGGTCACAATAATAAAAATCAATATTAACGTTTAACATTCTTGCTAACCTCTCACTTTCTGATGAAATGTCAAATCCTTCATATGCATCTATGGCTTCATTTAAATAACTTCTACGAGTTTTAGGATTAACACCATCAGGAATGTTATAGAAGCGTTTAAATAACCTTCTACCTTCGGCTCTTATTTGATTATCATTCATTTTAGCTGTTCCGTTTTTGTTCATTTATGTAAGAATAAAAAATTAAAAAATAAATAAAAATAAAGTTTATTTTTTTTAAAGTCCAGGGCTAAAGTCCATAAAATGAATTAAGAACACATAAATTTTTATCATCTGCGACGTGACGAATACATTTTAATTTACTCAAGAATGCGTACCCTGATACATTAAATCTAATTCCTGTCTTATTTAATTTCACAACTTTGAAAAGGAATGTATGAATAGCTATAAAATGATGAGATGATGTTTTATGGGTTGCTTCCATTTTTTCTGAAATAAATGAATAAATATAATGTTTATAAGTTTTCATATCTTTTATATTCTTAATAACGAATGGTATAGACCTTTCAACTTCGTCTTCCTTCGGTGCTGTTCTTTCATATGAAACATTATTAGTATCTTCAATAATGAAACCACAATCGCATAAAATTTTATATGTACCAATTGTTTCTTTTGATATTTTATCTAACAAATCAAAAACTTTATCAACACCTGCACATTTATTTAAATAATAATTTGTGTAAATATCATGGTCTTCTTTCTTAATCGTATTTGTTGCATATGTTACATTTTTCAGTGCTTTTTTGAATTTTTCAGAATCAAGAGGAGGTGAAAGTAATATACATGGATAATCTCCATCGTCAATAAATTGTAACTTATGTTTATGAATAAATTTTGTGCCTTCTTCTGAAAGTGTTTCATCTATTTCACCATCTAATAAATTTTTAGTAGATTCCAAAAAGTAATTTTTATATCTTTCTTCATGAGATTTTTGAACTTCTGATTCTGAAGCTGGGATATTCATTAAACCCTCTACTTCATTCTCATTATATTTTTCAACTTCTCTTAATTCCTTAATTTTTTCATCTATTTCATCTCTTATTTTTTCCAGTCTTTCAATTTCATCATATTCATCATCTTTAATCCGTTCTTCATAATATTCAGGGAAAACATCAGGTTCTTTAGGTTTTTCTTCTTCAGATGTGGGATATAAGAAATTTATAACATCATCTTTATTCATTTTTCCATCATAATCTAAATCATTTAATAACTCCGCGAATTTTTGACAATTTCTTAAATAATATTTATTAACTTCATAACTCGCCTCCTCTAATATATCCTTTATTTCCTCGTTTGTGAATCCCAATTTTTTAACGTCGTTAGTCTTGACACTCATTTTCATACGAATTAAAAAAATAAATTATTCAAAAAATGTAAGACATGAATTTTTAAAGTTTATTTTTTTATTCATGAAAATAATTATTTCTATTTCTTTTACTCTCTCGTATATACTAGATTTAAAGAATTCAGAACTTTTACCATAATCTCCTAAATGTTTTCTTATCCCTAACGTGTGCCAGTTATTATATGAAACTGTATAAACTTTATCTTTATCTTTACACCTTTCATCACTTCCAATATATTTATATTTCAATTTTGATTTATTGCATTTTCATATTCATTAGCGTTTAATAATTCACAGTCTTCCTTTTTAAATAAATGTTTTATGTATTCAGGATTTAATACTCTACGTTTATATGCTCCTAACTTAGTTCTAAAGGTTTTTCTACAAAATTTAGGAATTCCATCCTCTTTAATGTCATCAATGATTTCCATTTCATTATTTTCAATTTCTTCTTCTCGTTTATGAGGTCTTTGATTATGACTCCATTGATTCCATGAAATTAAATATTCTTTATCATTATATTTATACCTCATTAGCTTATTTTGGCTTTCATATTCATTTAATAATTCACAATCTTCATTTTTAAATTGAAGTTTAACCCATTCAGGATTTAAACAATGTTTAATTAATCGCGGAATATCTGACATCATCTATATATAGCTTCTTTTATAAAAGATAAAAAAATAAATTATTTTAAAATTAATGTTAATTTTTTTAATGTGTTTATAAATTATATTTTAATGCATCGTCTATATATAGATGTTACAAAAAAAGTCACACAACCCGCACTCATATACTACTATTTCCAAATTTTTTGTCGATTTCGGAAATAACAGGATCCCGCATCCAACACGCAACCAACAAACACAAAAACACACTTTTTGGTTCTTTCGTAATACATGATTTGGATAAATTTTACAAAAATAGAACCTATATTATATTCTTTTCAAAGATTCTTGCAAATCATCAAAAATAATTGTATTGGTATAGACCGAAAATAGATTTTTTCGGTTTTCTCTTCAAATAATTGAAAGAATGATACTATTATAGGTTTATTATATTATATAGCATATACTCATGCTATAGCCGAAAATTATAAGTTTTGAGAAGATTGAATATAACACAAATAAATTTGAATGTAAGTTAAATTGCTTGTTGTTTTTAATAGCTATTTAATGAGAAATCCAATATTGCAAAATTCAAATTGAATGATTGAAAGAACAGAAAAAGTCATTCTTTTTCAATTTCGAATATGTTTCATTGTATTTATAATTAGATGGCAAATAAGATATTTTAAACTTGATTTTTGAAGGGAAATTCACAAAATTGAATGAATTCAAATAATTTTTATTCAAAAATAAACTAGTTATTTGAGTTTAATACTAATTATCTATTCAAACTACAAAGTTTGTAATTTAAAATATTTTGTGAGATCAGATTGAATTAATTCAAGGTTCTTTAATTAATATATAATGACCATATTACGCATTTTTCGAACATTCTAACCAAATATATAAAAATGGGAGACGAATGTTAAATTTGCTAGACATGGGGGAGTTGTCTGCAAAGTTTTAGCTCTTATCTCTAACAAAAAATTAATTTTTAAAAAAATGACCGAATACGTTTCACAGCGAGAAAAAAATAAAAGGCAAGAAGAATTTCTAGACATAAAGAAGTTGTTTACCGAGTTTTAGCTCTTATCTCTAACAAAAAATTAATTTTTAAAAAAATGACCGAATACGTTTCACAGCGAGAAAAAATAAAAGGCAAGATAGAATTTTCTAGACATAAAGAAGTTGTTTACCGAGTTTTAGCTCTTATCTCTAACAAAAAATTAATTTTAAAAAAAATGACCGAATACGTTTCACAGCGAGAAAAAAATAAAAGGCAAGATAGAATTTTCTAGACATTAAGAAGTTGTTTAACCGAGTTTTAGCTCTTATCTCTAACAAAAAATTAATTTTTAAAAAAATGACCGAATACGTTTCACAGCGAGAAAAAATAAAAGGCAAGATAGAATTTTCTAGACATAAAGAAAGTTGTTTACCGAGTTTTAGCTCTTATCTCTAACAAAAAAAATTAAAAAAAAATGACCGAATACGTTTCACAGCGAGAAAAAAATAAAAGGCAAGATAGAATTTTCTAGACATAAAGAAGTTGTCTACCAAGTGTCAGCTGTTACTTCTTCTCTACTGATATAAAATAAAAATCTTTATTATTTATTTAACCTTTATGTTTCATTAAACTTCATTTATTTTATATTATAGTTTTATTCTTTAGCTACTTGTAAACTAATCTAATTTTATATCATCTTTACCGGATTATTCTTCAGTACATCGATTGTGTATCTAAAATAATATCATTATCCTTATTCTGTTTTTTCCAAAATTCTTTTAAATATCTTTTTTGGTTAGATTACTTTATACTTTTTACTTTTATTTTTTTAATTTCAAAAAAAAATTTTGGTGATTGTTCTATTCTGTTACAATGTGCATTATCATATTCTAATAAAATTATCATTATACATTTTAAAAAACTTGTTTAAAAATGAAATTAAAAAAATTATGTTTATTATTACGCTGTGAATGTGTCAACAGCGGTCATGCCTGTATCTGTATCCCATATTTGCCACAACCTTTCTGTATCTGCATTTGTGTATTTCGGTTTCAGCTGATACATTGATTTGGCGTGTAATTTGTTCCAGTTAATGGATTAATTGGGAGATCTTCATGCGGGTGTGTTATTATTGTACTCCCAAATAAAGGCAGGAATAGCCTGAATGCTTTGGCAGCGCTCCAATGTCGGCCAGAATCTCTCAATCTTCCCATTTTGGTAGGGAGAATGAGAGTCTGTATGCCGCCATTGGACGCCCAAAAGATCAAGTAGATCTTTGAAAGGCGCCCCTATTTTCTGAACCGTTGTCGGTCCAGAAACAATAAGGGGCGCCAAATTCAATGAAGGCGGAAGCCGCAACGTTCGCTGTCGTCGCTGCCAGCATATCTGGTATTTGTATACACGCTAGGACTTTGCGGCTAAAATCGTCGATTATGCCATAAATATACTGGCCACGAACACCCCTAAAATAATGAACATCTGCGTGCCAGATAAGATTGGGTGAAAGCGCCCAATATCTTACTGCTGTTTCTGGCCCGGCATGCTCTAATCGCGTCTTGGTGAAATGATTTTCTTTGAAGTATCTGCGTACTTCTCTATAAGATAAATCAATTTGTTGTATCATAAGACGAAATGGTGGAAGTGAACTCAAAATAAGAGTAATTAGGTTATTTTGCCGACCAAATATATTTACAAGGCAAAATATCATATTACATGTCAACCTATTATCAGTATGTTTTGATAAAAAAATTTATCAAATATCATATTAAAATTAACATCTATATCTATATCAATATCTACACTATAAATTTTTTTATTCAATATCATAGATTTCAAAAATTTATTTCAATTTTAAATTAATTTATGGTTTTCATCAAAATTGTTTTTTATTAAAAAGCATGTTTCACAATTTTTACGGTTTCTTTCAAAAGTTATAAAAAGAGAGTCAATAAGAAATTTCAACGCTTCAAGAAGGAATCAAAGAAATTGACGAAGTTCCAGAATTTTATTCAACAATTCTTAATCAATTAACAAAAACTATACCGAAACTTATCTTACCATCCAAATCAAATCACATTACATACGGAATAAACATTTAATCTTTTACCATTAAAATTATATTTATACGTTATTTAATTTTTTTACGTCTAAGTTGAATAGGATAATAGCCGAAGATATAAAGTAACTATAGTTTACAAGCTAAGGAACAAATCAGCATTGAAACTAAAAAATGCTGAAATATTATAATAAATTGAAGAAATACTGTGATAGAATACCTAGTTATACTAGATACTATTATAATATGAATTCATTTGTATTGAATATCGATAATAAAAAATCGATGAAATATTAAAATGAGAATAAATTAATAATGAGATTATAAATTAGAATTATTTCTCTTTTATTTAAAATAAAAACTTAGTTCTATTTAAATTCGATAAAGAAGTACGAAAAAGTTGTATTATACGTATGATGTTGCCCGATGTTTGGTAACACTATTGTAGAATATAAGCATATATGATAGAAAAGCAATATGCTTAATATCGAGTAATTCTAATTTTTTACGAAATTATTCAAATACGTTATTTTTTAGTTTCAATGCTGATTTGTTCCTTAGCTTGTAAACTATAGTTACTTTATATCTTCGGCTATTATCCTATTCAACTTAGACGTAAAAAAATTAAATAACGTATAAATATAATTTTAATGGTAAAAGATTAAATGTTTATTCCGTATGTAATGTGATTTGATTTGGATGGTAAGATAAGTTTCGGTATAGTTTTTGTTAATTGATTAAGAATTGTTGAATAAAATTCTGGAACTTCGTCAATTTCTTTGATTCCTTCTTGAAGCGTTGAAATTTCTTATTGACTCTCTTTTTATAACTTTTGAAAGAAACCGTAAAAATTGTGAAACATGCTTTTTAATAAAAAACAATTTTGATGAAAACCATAAATTAATTTAAAATTGAAATAAATTTTTGAAATCTATGATATTGAATAAAAAAATTTATAGTGTAGATATTGATATAGATATAGATGTTAATTTTAATATGATATTTGATAAATTTTTTTTATCAAAACATACTGATAATAGGTTGACATGTAATATGATATTTTGCCTTGTAAATATATTTGGTCGGCAAAATAACCTAATTACTCTTATTTTGAGTTCACTTCCACCATTTCGTCTTATGATACAACAAATTGATTTATCTTATAGAGAAGTACGCAGATACTTCAAAGAAAATCATTTCACCAAGACGCGATTAGAGCATGCCGGGCCAGAAACAGCAGTAAGATATTGGGCGCTTTCACCCAATCTTATCTGGCACGCAGATGTTCATTATTTTAGGGGTGTTCGTGGCCAGTATATTTATGGCATAATCGACGATTTTAGCCGCAAAGTCCTAGCGTGTATACAAATACCAGATATGCTGGCAGCGACGACAGCGAACGTTGCGGCTTCCGCCTTCATTGAATTTGGCGCCCCTTATTGTTTCTGGACCGACAACGGTTCAGAAAATAGGGGCGCCTTTCAAGATCTACTTGATCTTTGGGGCGTCCAATGGCGGCATACAGACTCTCATTCTCCCTACCAAAATGGGAAGATTGAGAGATTCTGGCCGACATTGGAGCGCTGCCAAAGCATTCAGGCTATTCCTGCCTTTATTTGGGAGTACAATAATAACACACCGCATGAAGATCTCCCAATTAATCCATTAACTGGAACAAATTACACGCCAAATCAAATGTATCAGCTGAAACCGAAATACACAAATGCAGATACAGAAAGGTTGTGGCAAATATGGGATACAGATACAGGCATGACCGCTGTTGACACATTCACAGCGTAATAATAAACATAATTTTTTAATTTCATTTTTAACAAGTTTTTTTAAATGTATGTAATGAATAATTCATTAGAATATGATAATGCACATTGTAACAGAATAGAACAATCACCAAATTTTTTTTTTGAAATTAAAAAATAAAAGTAAAAAGTATAAAGTAATCTAACCAAAAAAGATATTTAAAAGAATTTTGGAAAAAACAGAATAAGGATAATGATATTATTTTAGATACACAATCGATGTACTGAAGAATAATCCGGTAAAATGATGATATAAAATTAGATTAGTTTACAAGTAGCTAAAAGAATAAAACTATAATATAAAATAAATGAAGTTTAATGAAACAATAAAGGTTAAATAAATAATAAAGATTTTTATTTTATATCAGTATTGAGAAGAAGTAACAGCTGACACTTGGTAGACAACTTCTTTATGTCTAGAAAATTCTATCTTGCCTTTTATTTTTTTCTCGCTGTGAAACGTATTCGGTCATTTTTTTAAAAATTAATTTTTTGTTAGAGATAAGAGCTAAAACTCGGTAAACAACTTCTTTATGTCTAGAAAATTCTATCTTGCCTTTTATTTTTTTCTCGCTGTGAAACGTATTCGGTCATTTTTTTAAAAATTAATTTTTTGTTAGAGATAAGAGCTAAAACTCGGTAAACAACTTCTTTATGTCTAGAAAATTCTATCTTGCCTTTTATTTTTTTCTCGCTGTGAAACGTATTCGGTCATTTTTTTAAAAATTAATTTTTTGTTAGAGATAAGAGCTAAAACTCGGTAAACAACTTCTTTATGTCTAGAAAATTCTATCTTGCCTTTTATTTTTTTCTCGCTGTGAAACGTATTCGGTCATTTTTTTAAAAATTAATTTTTTGTTAGAGATAAGAGCTAAAACTCGGTAAACAACTTCTTTATGTCTAGAAAATTCTATCTTGCCTTTTATTTTTTTCTCGCTGTGAAACGTATTCGGTCATTTTTTTAAAAATTAATTTTTTGTTAGAGATAAGAGCTAAAACTTTGCAGACAACTCCCCCATGTCTAGCAAATTTAACATTCGTCTCCCATTTTTATATATTTGGTTTAGAATGTTCGAAAATGCGTAATATGGTCATTAATATTAATTAAAAAGAACCTTGAATTAATTCAATCTGATCTCACAAAATATTTTAAATTACAAACTTTGTAGTTTGAATAGATAATTAGTATTAAACTCAAATAACTAGTTTATTTTTGAATAAAAATTATTTGAATTCATTCAATTTTGTGAATTTCCCTTCAAAAATCAAGTTTAAATATCTTATTTGCCATATAATTATAAATACAATGAAACATATTCGAAATTGAAAAGAATGACTTTTTCTGTTCTTTCAATCATTCAATTTGAATTTTGCAATATTGGATTTCTCATTAAATAGCTATTAAAAACAACAAGCAATTTAACTTACATTCAAATTTATTTGTGTTATATTCAATCTTCTCAAAACTTATAATTTTCGGCTATAGCATGAGTATATGCTATATAATATAATAAACCTATAATAGTATCATTCTTTCAATTATTTGAAGAGAAAACCGAAAAAATCTATTTTCGGTCTATAACAAAAAATAATTGTATTTTAAAAAACGATTAAATTATCCTTTCATTATTTTAAACTTGAATTAGTTTTTATGATTGACTAAAGCAATCATATTTATTCATCATTAAATAAACAAAAAAATAATATTTGAGAGTTATTTCAAAAAAACACATTGAATTTATTAATTTGTCTCAATTTCAGTATTATAAATTTTTATAATTTCAATATTTTGAAATACACTTTTTAATATTTCAATATTTATGATATTTCAATGTATTAAGTGGTCTCAAATTGAGCTTCTCAAATATAAGTTTGCCTATTCAAATAATAAAATTAAATAATATTTAAAATAATAAATAAAAGTGATTGAGGTTATAGCAAAACGGCTGTTTTATTCATTAATTCTTAAAAATAAAAAGGGTAAAAACTAAATAAAATGGGTAAAACTCAATAGTGTCTGTGCTATCATTCAATTTGAAGGTGTCTTTTGAAGCCGCAAGACACATTGAATTTTTGAATAGTGTATTATGGTTTGACAGACACCAATGAAAAAAATAAAATGATATTTATTTTAAATATATAAGATCCTTATATAAAATATAAATATTTTATCGTTTTATTTTCTTGTTTTAGAAATGTTTTTTATTGAAAAATCGATAAAACTAACTCGAAAATAAAATTATTGATTTAAAGACACTATGATGACACCAGGCAAATCTTCCAAGACACCTATCGTCGGGAATCTAGCAACCCTATTAAAATTCAAAAATCCCTTAATTCCTGAGGATTTTGGAAAAAAGTTTTTACATGAACATGTGTATATTATATGAAGTATATTGATAAGGTAAAAATCAAATTTTATTGCATATTCATCGAGAAAATAAACTAACGAATCCCTCAAAATTGAGAGGGTAATCCTCCTCCTCTCAAATAAACGTATATACGGGTGCACCTTTAAATCATCTTGTTTCCTATTCCAAAAGAATGTCGTCGTTAGACTAAACAATTATTTTTTATTTAAACTAAAATTATTAATTGAATAGGTCAAAAATAAGAACGCGATTTTTGGGCTAAAATTCAAAAGTTTACAACATTTTGAACGGTTTTTTCCTCTCAATTTGCTTTTCTCGTCTCAATTTGTGTCCCTAGTATACTTAACTTGGCACGATTTGACATACACAGATCGAACATATTTTACAAACTCTATCATAATCCTTTCTAATAATTGTCGAAATAAAAATCGTTTATCAACAATCACATTATTTTTTTATTGTTTTCAAACTTCTTTTCATACCTTTTCTTTATTTAATAAAGTTCAGTTTTTTATTTTTATTAATTTTTCTTTTCAATTTCAAAAGATGTATTCAATTAATTGTGTTATTCGATATATTCAATTGGTTTAAGAATTAGATTAAAGTTTAATAAATTATCATAATAAAATTTTCGGATTGTTTTTTAGAAAATATGTGTATCGTTTTGAATGATTTTATAATGTGTATATACGAAGAATTAGAGGGTGTGAGAAACTATTACAAACGATAGTACTCACACCCTCCAATTCCTAGCCAAAATGGCTAAAAATTGGGTGCAATTTTTTACATTGCACCCATTTTTTAGCCATTTTGGCTGAGAACTACGGTCTGCGAGGCACATAAATAGAATCAGTACCTCGCAGACTATAGTTCTCTATATGGCGTCGAAAATTTTAATAATATATTTTTATATCTTGTATTATAACACAACATATTCACATATATAGCAATAGCAAATCTATATTAACTTAGCCTTAAAACACCAAACTTCTACTTGCATTCTCACTCACAAATGTTAAACACCCTTCTCCAAAAATATAAATTCTTCACAATTTTTTTTAAATTGAGAACATATAAACTGTTATAATTCAATAGTTTCAGATATTAATTAATAATAACAAATTTAAAACATCACATATTAATGATTTTTTTTAAAAAAAATAAAATTTTATTTTCACTTCAAATTTTCATCTCAAATAATTTTAATTAGTGTATACCTTACATCATTATTCTCCATTTTTCAAATATGACAAATAGATGTCAAACACTGTCAAATACTGTCACTTTTTATCAGAAGTGAAGTCATGCTATTTTTCATGCACAACAATTTTTAACCATTTTGGCTGGGGACTATAGCCTGCGAGGTACATAGATAGAATCAGTACCTCGCAGACTATAGTTCTCTATATGGCGTCGAGAAATTTTGGCGAAATGTCGTCGCATTTCACCAAAATTTTCTCGACGCCATAGGAAGAATTGAAGGGTGTGAGTACTATTGCATGAAATAGTATCTCACACCACCAATTCTTAGCTTAAATATATTTCAATTTTGTCAAAAATTTTTTGACTCCTTATCAAAAATTAATTCAATAATTATACATATTTTTTTAAATATCATTTTATAATAAATATAGATTTATTAAATAGCCTTCTATAATATAATTATATTGATTATATATTTGTGATAAATACCTTATTTTCATAAAATCTGACACGTAAAGTTGTCACTATATCATACCGAAATGCATCACTAGCAAAAGTGACATTTGGCGCCAATTTTAAATTAGTGGATTTTGTGTTTATTATTTAAAAAAATATAATTGATAAAATATAATTAACATTAATAGAATAATATGGATAAGATTTGATAAAAAACAATCATAAATTTTTTTTTGGGCGCCATATAGAGAACTATAGTCTGCGAGGTACTGATTCTATCCATGTACCTCGCAGACCATAGTTCTCAGCCAAAATGGCTGAAAATTGCTCACAATTGTTGAAATTGTGAGCAATTTTTAGCCGTTTTGGCTAAGAATTGGAGGGTGTGAGTACTATAGCATGTAATAGTATCTCACACCCTCCAATTCTTCCTATGGCGCCGAAAAATTTTTGGTGAAATGCGACGACATTTCACCAAAAATTTTCGGCGCCATATAGAGAACTATAGTCTGCGAGGTACTGATTCTATCTATGTACCTCGCAGACCATAGTTCTCAGCCAAAATGCCTCTAAAATTTGTATACCTATAAACTCAAACTTCAATATATTCAATTTTATTTTTATAATTAATTTAAATATATCCATATAATTCTAATGTTTTCTTTTAATTTAAAAAAATAATAATAATAATTAAAAATAAAAATAAAAATAAACTTTTCTATAATATTTATAAAGCTGATTTGATATATAACATATTTAGCTTAACAAAATAACTTAGAAAAATTGCCGCACAAAATAAGAGTAAGTGTCACTTTTTGTCACTTTTCTAGTGATGCATTTCGGTACGGAACAATCGAACCTGTGCACAATTCATATCTTTTGAGGTTATCGTCCGGCCAAACACCACATATCGTTTTTATATAAGGTAGTCACCAAATCTAAGTATAGTGGTTTCGTCATCGTGTCATTTCGGTTCACGAAAAAAATCTGAATGAACTGTTGTAAACAGAAATTCATCAAAAGTGACACCTCAGAAAAGCTAAAATATTGAATTTTTGGAACTTTTGATAGAGCACGTTTTTAAATATTAATTAAAGTAAATGTATATTTTGTAAGGATTCTTTTGAATAAAAAAAATAAAATTTTGAATAAGAACACAAAATCTTCTGAAAAATAATATCACATAAACTCATATTATTTTCTAATATATAACTATTTTATGTAAAAATCAAATTCAATGATCTTAAAAGCGAAGGATAAACCTTGTTATAGACCGAAAATAGATTTTTTCGGTTTTCTCTTCAAATAATTGAAAGAATGATACTATTATAGGTTTATTATATTATATAGCATATACTCATGCTATAGCCGAAAATTATAAGTTTTGAGAAGATTGAATATAACACAAATAAATTTGAATGTAAGTTAAATTGCTTGTTGTTTTTAATAGCTATTTAATGAGAAATCCAATATTGCAAAATTCAAATTGAATGATTGAAAGAACAGAAAAAGTCATTCTTTTCAATTTCGAATATGTTTCATTGTATTTATAATTATATGGCAAATAAGATATTTAAACTTGATTTTTGAAGGGAAATTCACAAAATTGAATGAATTCAAATAATTTTTATTCAAAAATAAACTAGTTATTTGAGTTTAATACTAATTATCTATTCAAACTACAAAGTTTGTAATTTAAAATATTTTGTGAGATCAGATTGAATTAATTCAAGGTTCTTTTTAATTAATATTAATGACCATATTACGCATTTTCGAACATTCTAAACCAAATATATAAAAATGGGAGACGAATGTTAAATTTGCTAGACATGGGGGAGTTGTCTGCAAAGTTTTAGCTCTTATCTCTAACAAAAAATTAATTTTTAAAAAAATGACCGAATACGTTTCACAGCGAGAAAAAAATAAAAGGCAAGATAGAATTTTCTAGACATAAAGAAGTTGTTTACCGAGTTTTAGCTCTTATCTCTAACAAAAAATTAATTTTTAAAAAAATGACCGAATACGTTTCACAGCGAGAAAAAAATAAAAGGCAAGATAGAATTTTCTAGACATAAAGAAGTTGTTTACCGAGTTTTAGCTCTTATCTCTAACAAAAAATTAATTTTTAAAAAAATGACCGAATACGTTTCACAGCGAGAAAAAAATAAAAGGCAAGATAGAATTTTCTAGACATAAAGAAGTTGTTTACCGAGTTTTAGCTCTTATCTCTAACAAAAAATTAATTTTTAAAAAAATGACCGAATACGTTTCACAGCGAGAAAAAAATAAAAGGCAAGATAGAATTTTCTAGACATAAAGAAGTTGTTTACCGAGTTTTAGCTCTTATCTCTAACAAAAAATTAATTTTTAAAAAAATGACCGAATACGTTTCACAGCGAGAAAAAAATAAAAGGCAAGATAGAATTTTCTAGACATAAAGAAGTTGTTTACCGAGTTTTAGCTCTTATCTCTAACAAAAAATTAATTTTTAAAAAAATGACCGAATACGTTTCACAGCGAGAAAAAAATAAAAGGCAAGATAGAATTTTCTAGACATAAAGAAGTTGTTTACCGAGTTTTAGCTCTTATCTCTAACAAAAAATTAATTTTTAAAAAAATGACCGAATACGTTTCACAGCGAGAAAAAAATAAAAGGCAAGATAGAATTTTCTAGACATAAAGAAGTTGTTTACCGAGTTTTAGCTCTTATCTCTAACAAAAAATTAATTTTTAAAAAAATGACCGAATACGTTTCACAGCGAGAAAAAAATAAAAGGCAAGATAGAATTTTCTAGACATAAAGAAGTTGTTTACCGAGTTTTAGCTCTTATCTCTAACAAAAAATTAATTTTTAAAAAAATGACCGAATACGTTTCACAGCGAGAAAAAAATAAAAGGCAAGATAGAATTTTCTAGACATAAAGAAGTTGTTTACCGAGTTTTAGCTCTTATCTCTAACAAAAAATTAATTTTTAAAAAAATGACCGAATACGTTTCACAGCGAGAAAAAAATAAAAGGCAAGATAGAATTTTCTAGACATAAAGAAGTTGTTTACCGAGTTTTAGCTCTTATCTCTAACAAAAAATTAATTTTTAAAAAAATGACCGAATACGTTTCACAGCGAGAAAAAAATAAAAGGCAAGATAGAATTTTCTAGACATAAAGAAGTTGTTTACCGAGTTTTAGCTCTTATCTCTAACAAAAAATTAATTTTTAAAAAAATGACCGAATACGTTTCACAGCGAGAAAAAAATAAAAGGCAAGATAGAATTTTCTAGACATAAAGAAGTTGTCTACCAAGTGTCAGCTGTTACTTCTTCTCAATACTGATATAAAATAAAAATCTTTATTATTTATTTAACCTTTATTGTTTCATTAAACTTCATTTATTTTATATTATAGTTTTATTCTTTTAGCTACTTGTAAACTAATCTAATTTTATATCATCATTTTACCGGATTATTCTTCAGTACATCGATTGTGTATCTAAATAATATCATTATCCTTATTCTGTTTTTTCCAAAATTCTTTTAAATATCTTTTTTGGTTAGATTACTTTATACTTTTTACTTTTATTTTTTAATTTCAAAAAAAAAATTTGGTGATTGTTCTATTCTGTTACAATGTGCATTATCATATTCTAATGAATTATTCATTACATACATTTAAAAAAACTTGTTAAAAATGAAATTAAAAAATTATGTTTATTATTACGCTGTGAATGTGTCAACAGCGGTCATGCCTGTATCTGTATCCCATATTTGCCACAACCTTTCTGTATCTGCATTTGTGTATTTCGGTTTCAGCTGATACATTTGATTTGGCGTGTAATTTGTTCCAGTTAATGGATTAATTGGGAGATCTTCATGCGGTGTTATTATTGTACTCCCAAATAAAGGCAGGAATAGCCTGAATGCTTTGGCAGCGCTCCAATGTCGGCCAGAATCTCTCAATCTTCCCATTTTGGTAGGGAGAATGAGAGTCTGTATGCCGCCATTGGACGCCCCAAAGATCAAGTAGATCTTGAAAGGCGCCCCTATTTTCTGAACCGTTGTCGGTCCAGAAACAATAAGGGGCGCCAAATTCAATGAAGGCGGAAGCCGCAACGTTCGCTGTCGTCGCTGCCAGCATATCTGGTATTTGGATACACGCTAGGACTTTGCGGCTAAAATCGTCGATTATGCCATAAATATACTGGCCACGAACACCCCTAAAATAATGAACATCTGCGTGCCAGATAAGATTGGGTGAAAGCGCCCAATATCTTACTGCTGTTTCTGGCCCGGCATGCTCTAATCGCGTCTTGGTGAAATGATTTTCTTTGAAGTATCTGCGTACTTCTCTATAAGATAAATCAATTTGTTGTATCATAAGACGAAATGGTGGAAGTGAACTCAAAATAAGAGTAATTAGGTTATTTTGCCGACCAAATATATTTACAAGGCAAAATATCATATTACATGTCAACCTATTATCAGTATGTTTTGATAAAAAAAATTTATCAAATATCATATTAAAATTAACATCTATATCTATATCAATATCTACACTATAAATTTTTTTATTCAATATCATAGATTTCAAAAATTTATTTCAATTTTAAATTAATTTATGGTTTTCATCAAATTGTTTTTTATTAAAAAGCATGTTTCACAATTTTTACGGTTTCTTTCAAAAGTTATAAAAAGAGAGTCAATAAGAAATTTCAACGCTTCAAGAAGGAATCAAAGAAATTGACGAAGTTCCAGAATTTTATTCAACAATTCTTAATCAATTAACAAAAACTATACCGAAACTTATCTTACCATCCAAATCAAATCACATTACATACGGAATAAACATTTAATCTTTTACCATTAAAATTATATTTATACGTTATTTAATTTTTTTACGTCTAAGTTGAATAGGATAATAGCCGAAGATATAAAGTAACTATAGTTTACAAGCTAAGGAACAAATCGAGAAAGGGACAAACTATCCAGTGTCACTTTTCAAAGGAATAAAAAAAATAATAAAGATGAAATAATAACATGAAATCTTATATAAATATAATTTTATCTAAATAGATAAATGAATTAAGCAGTTTACAGTTATATATATTTAATGAGAGACAATATCTAGTTCTATGGTAGAAATGACTCTTAGACTCAAATAAGTAACACAGATAGAAAGTACTCAGTATAACAATTATATATGTACACTCAAAGTTAGTCGCTGCTAAAATCTTAACCTTGCATTTCGGGAAAATCTGACAAATGGCTCTTAGACTCAAATAAGTAACACAGATAGAAAGTACTCAGTATAACAATTATATATGTACACTCAAAGTTAGTCGCTGCTAAAATCTTAACCTTGCATTTCGGGAAAATCTGACAAATGGCTCTTAGACTTGTTTTGATAATTAATTCTTCAATTATATTATAATTTATAACAAATTTCCTCAAACTATCTGTATGTCATTCAATTCCCGGCCACTACATTCAATGATGGACCATTTCCTTCAAATTTTGAAATACCTTATTCAATTTGTTGTATGGAGCCCGTGATATTCAACACTATGGAGCTCCTCCAGTTTGGTATCCAAGAAGAGATAAAAGCTAGCATGGGCTACTCTCAAAAATGCAGGAAAGAATACTCCACGATCGAATACAAATGTAAGTATCCACAATGTCAAGCTAAATTCAAAGTCCGGATAATAGATCAAGATAAATATGAACTACTAATCCACTCTGACTCTCATGATCATTCTGCACCTCCGAAATCAACAAAAACAATATCCTCATTATTTGTCAGAAATTATCTTAAACATTACTTTGAAAACAATATGAATCATGCTACAGCTCAACTTAAGTGTTTCCAAGACTTAAATATTTCATATACAGACGAAGAGTTACTTTCAATATTTGCACAAGGTCCAGATGCATTACGTAAATTTGCTCAAAGAGCTGAAATTGTTTCCAAACGCTTTAGTTCGGATGAAAAAGTTTCTTTAGCTATCTTTGTCGAATCTGTTCAAGAAAGTTGTCCAGAAGATTTAATTGAATTTATCTCTGAGCCGGGAAAACTAGTTTTTTTATATGCACCTTTCGAAGCGAAGGCCCTTGGTCACCAAATTTCTACGTTTCACATCGATTCAACGTATAAACTTCTAAGGGCTAACATTCCATTATATGCACTCACAGGAAAAACAGAACATACTATTGTTTTTCCTTTTTTGTATTTCTTTATTTCTCCTGACACAAGCGAAAATATTCAATATTGTGTTTGTCGTTATTTTCAATATATTAATAGAGAACCCGAGATGATAAGTATGGACTGCGCCCCACAAATAGCCGAGGCAATTGAGCGAGGTATTCCAAACTGTCATATTCTTTGGTGTGGCGTGCATGTCCTTCGCGCCATATTAAGAAAAGCGGATAAGTTTAAATCACGAGACAATTTTGAAGAATTTTATAATCTAATGAAATTATTAGTATTCGATACTAAAGAAGAATCTCCCGAGGAAGAACAGAACCAAGAAGAAGAAAATCCTAGAGAGGAACCAGCTCAATCTCACTTACTTCAAGCAGAAGAAATTGAAGAAGAGGAACAATATGAAGAAGAATTCATCGAAAATGAATTTCAACCTTCTCAAATCTTTTTACCACGAGAATCTTCTGATGATCCAAACGATTCTGAATTTATTCCAGAAGAAGAAACGTTTGAAACAAGTGAAGAAGTTCCAGAGCACCTCACTCAAGAAGAAGCTGCAGACCTAGATGCAGTTTATGATCGAATTCTTGAAATTCTTTCCACTGAACCGAAAGCCCAAAAGTACTTCGATAGGCAATGGAGGCATCATTTAGATCGTTGGAATAAGCGCTATCGCAACGGAGGTGACGCGACTAATAACGTCAGTGAGTCACATTTCAAAGTTCTCAAGCATTCTTATTTCCCAGAGAGAAGGAATATTCGATTAGACGATTTTGTTGTTGAATTATACACAACGGTTGTTCCAGCATTATTGATTAAATTTAAAGTTCAATTAATCAATAGTGATAAAGTTGTTCGTATATTACGAAAAGCTAATGACCATGAACAAATATTGGAAAACAAAAAAGTCGAATGTTTGAAAATGCTTGAAGCAATATATTCAAGTTTGCAACAAGGATCAATAGATTCAAATCTTGTTTATTGTACTTTAAAGGTACTTTTAAAAAAGAAACAATTAATGTAAAAGATTCAAATAATTTTTTATTATTATTTTATTAATTTTTTAAAAATAAGGTTAATAAAAAGTGACACTGGATAGTTGTCCCACACTCGAACAAATCAGCATTGAAACTAAAAAATGCTGAAATATTATAATAAATTGAAGAAATACTGTGATAGAATACCTAGTTATACTAGATACTATTATAATATGAATTCATTTGTATTGAATATCGATAATAAAAAATCGATGAAATATTAAAATGAGAATAAATTAATAATGAGATTATAAATTAGAATTATTTCTCTTTTATTTAAAATAAAAACTTAGTTCTATTTAAATTCGATAAAGAAGTACGAAAAAGTTGTATTATACGTATGATGTTGCCCGATGTTTGGTAACACTATTGTAGAATATAAGCATATATGATAGAAAAGCAATATGCTTAATATCGAGTAATTCTAATTTTTTACGAAATTATTCAAATACGTTATTTTTTAGTTTCAATGCTGATTTGTTCCTTAGCTTGTAAACTATAGTTACTTTATATCTTCGGCTATTATCCTATTCAACTTAGACGTAAAAAAATTAAATAACGTATAAATATAATTTTAATGGTAAAAGATTAAATGTTTATTCCGTATGTAATGTGATTTGATTTGGATGGTAAGATAAGTTTCGGTATAGTTTTTGTTAATTGATTAAGAATTGTTGAATAAAATTCTGGAACTTCGTCAATTTCTTTGATTCCTTCTTGAAGCGTTGAAATTTCTTATTGACTCCTTTTTTATAACTTTTGAAAGAAACCGTAAAAATTGTGAAACATGCTTTTTAATAAAAAACAATTTTGATGAAAACCATAAATTAATTTAAAATTGAAATAAATTTTTGAAATCTATGATATTGAATAAAAAAATTTATAGTGTAGATATTGATATAGATATAGATGTTAATTTTAATATGATATTTGATAAATTTTTTTTATCAAAACATACTGATAATAGGTTGACATGTAATATGATATTTTGCCTTGTAAATATATTTGGTCGGCAAAATAACCTAATTACTCTTATTTTGAGTTCACTTCCACCATTTCGTCTTATGATACAACAAATTGATTTATCTTATAGAGAAGTACGCAGATACTTCAAAGAAAATCATTTCACCAAGACGCGATTAGAGCATGCCGGCCAGAAACAGCAGTAAGATATTGGCGCTTTCACCCAATCTTATCTGGCACGCAGATGTTCATTATTTTAGGGGTGTTCGTGGCCAGTATATTTATGGCATAATCGACGATTTTAGCCGCAAAGTCCTAGCGTGTATCCAAATACCAGATATGCTGGCAACGACGACAGCGAACGTTGCGGCTTCCGCCTTCATTGAATTTGGCGCCCCTTATTGTTTCTGGACCGACAACGGTTCAGAAAATAGGGGCGCCTTTCAAGATCTACTTGATCTTTGGGGCGTCCAATGGCGGCATACAGACTCTCATTCTCCCTACCAAAATGGGAAGATTGAGAGATTCTGGCCGACATTGGAGCGCTGCCAAAGCATTCAGGCTATTCCTGCCTTTATTTGGGAGTACAATAATAACACACCGCATGAAGATCTCCCAATTAATCCATTAACTGGAACAAATTACACGCCAAATCAAATGTATCAGCTGAAACCGAAATACACAAATGCAGATACAGAAAGGTTGTGGCAAATATGGGATACAGATACAGGCATGACCGCTGTTGACACATTCACAGCGTAATAATAAACATAATTTTTTAATTTCATTTTTAACAAGTTTTTTTAAATGTATGTAATGAATAATTCATTAGAATATGATAATGCACATTGTAACAGAATAGAACAATCACCAAATTTTTTTTTTGAAATTAAAAAATAAAAGTAAAAAGTATAAAGTAATCTAACCAAAAAAGATATTTAAAAGAATTTTGGAAAAAACAGAATAAGGATAATGATATTATTTTAGATACACAATCGATGTACTGAAGAATAATCCGGTAAAATGATGATATAAAATTAGATTAGTTTACAAGTAGCTAAAAGAATAAAACTATAATATAAAATAAATGAAGTTTAATGAAACAATAAAGGTTAAATAAATAATAAAGATTTTTATTTTATATCAGTATTGAGAAGAAGTAACAGCTGACACTTGGTAGACAACTTCTTTATGTCTAGAAAATTCTATCTTGCCTTTTATTTTTTTCTCGCTGTGAAACGTATTCGGTCATTTTTTTAAAAATTAATTTTTTGTTAGAGATAAGAGCTAAAACTCGGTAAACAACTTCTTTATGTCTAGAAAATTCTATCTTGCCTTTTATTTTTTTCTCGCTGTGAAACGTATTCGGTCATTTTTTTAAAAATTAATTTTTTGTTAGAGATAAGAGCTAAAACTCGGTAAACAACTTCTTTATGTCTAGAAAATTCTATCTTGCCTTTTATTTTTTTCTCGCTGTGAAACGTATTCGGTCATTTTTTTAAAAATTAATTTTTTGTTAGAGATAAGAGCTAAAACTCGGTAAACAACTTCTTTATGTCTAGAAAATTCTATCTTGCCTTTTATTTTTTTCTCGCTGTGAAACGTATTCGGTCATTTTTTTAAAAATTAATTTTTTGTTAGAGATAAGAGCTAAAACTCGGTAAACAACTTCTTTATGTCTAGAAAATTCTATCTTGCCTTTTATTTTTTTCTCGCTGTGAAACGTATTCGGTCATTTTTTTAAAAATTAATTTTTTGTTAGAGATAAGAGCTAAAACTTTGCAGACAACTCCCCCATGTCTAGCAAATTTAACATTCGTCTCCCATTTTTATATATTTGGTTTAGAATGTTCGAAAATGCGTAATATGGTCATTAATATTAATTAAAAAGAACCTTGAATTAATTCAATCTGATCTCACAAAATATTTTAAATTACAAACTTTGTAGTTTGAATAGATAATTAGTATTAAACTCAAATAACTAGTTTATTTTTGAATAAAAATTATTTGAATTCATTCAATTTTGTGAATTTCCCTTCAAAAATCAAGTTTAAATATCTTATTTGCCATATAATTATAAATACAATGAAACATATTCGAAATTGAAAAGAATGACTTTTTCTGTTCTTTCAATCATTCAATTTGAATTTTGCAATATTGGATTTCTCATTAAATAGCTATTAAAAACAACAAGCAATTTAACTTACATTCAAATTTATTTGTGTTATATTCAATCTTCTCAAAACTTATAATTTTCGGCTATAGCATGAGTATATGCTATATAATATAATAAACCTATAATAGTATCATTCTTTCAATTATTTGAAGAGAAAACCGAAAAAATCTATTTTCGGTCTATAACAAAAAATAATTGTATTTTAAAAAACGATTAAATTATCCTTTCATTATTTTAAACTTGAATTAGTTTTTATGATTGACTAAAGCAATCATATTTATTCATCATTAAATAAACAAAAAAATAATATTTGAGAGTTATTTCAAAAAAACACATTGAATTTATTAATTTGTCTCAATTTCAGTATTATAAATTTTTATAATTTCAATATTTTGAAATACACTTTTTAATATTTCAATATTTATGATATTTCAATGTATTAAGTGGTCTCAAATTGAGCTTCTCAAATATAAGTTTGCCTATTCAAATAATAAAATTAAATAATATTTAAAATAATAAATAAAAGTGATTGAGGTTATAGCAAAACGGCTGTTTTATTCATTAATTCTTAAAAATAAAAAGGGTAAAAACTAAATAAAATGGGTAAAACTCAATAGTGTCTGTGCTATCATTCAATTTGAAGGTGTCTTTTGAAGCCGCAAGACACATTGAATTTTTGAATAGTGTATTATGGTTTGACAGACACCAATGAAAAAAATAAAATGATATTTATTTTAAATATATAAGATCCTTATATAAAATATAAATATTTTATCGTTTTATTTTCTTGTTTTAGAAATGTTTTTTATTGAAAAATCGATAAAACTAACTCGAAAATAAAATTATTGATTTAAAGACACTATGATGACACCAGGCAAATCTTCCAAGACACCTATCGTCGGGAATCTAGCAACCCTATTAAAATTCAAAAATCCCTTAATTCCTGAGGATTTTGGAAAAAAGTTTTTACATGAACATGTGTATATTATATGAAGTATATTGATAAGGTAAAAATCAAATTTTATTGCATATTCATCGAGAAAATAAACTAACGAATCCCTCAAAATTGAGAGGGTAATCCTCCTCCTCTCAAATAAACGTATATACGGGTGCACCTTTAAATCATCTTGTTTCCTATTCCAAAAGAATGTCGTCGTTAGACTAAACAATTATTTTTTATTTAAACTAAAATTATTAATTGAATAGGTCAAAAATAAGAACGCGATTTTTGGGCTAAAATTCAAAAGTTTACAACATTTTGAACGGTTTTTTCCTCTCAATTTGCTTTTCTCGTCTCAATTTGTGTCCCTAGTATACTTAACTTGGCACGATTTGACATACACAGATCGAACATATTTTACAAACTCTATCATAATCCTTTCTAATAATTGTCGAAATAAAAATCGTTTATCAACAATCACATTATTTTTTTATTGTTTTCAAACTTCTTTTCATACCTTTTCTTTATTTAATAAAGTTCAGTTTTTTATTTTTATTAATTTTTCTTTTCAATTTCAAAAGATGTATTCAATTAATTGTGTTATTCGATATATTCAATTGGTTTAAGAATTAGATTAAAGTTTAATAAATTATCATAATAAAATTTTCGGATTGTTTTTTAGAAAATATGTGTATCGTTTTGAATGATTTTATAATGTGTATATACGAAGAATTAGAGGGTGTGAGAAACTATTACAAACGATAGTACTCACACCCTCCAATTCCTAGCCAAAATGGCTAAAAATTGGGTGCAATTTTTTACATTGCACCCATTTTTTAGCCATTTTGGCTGAGAACTACGGTCTGCGAGGCACATAAATAGAATCAGTACCTCGCAGACTATAGTTCTCTATATGGCGTCGAAAATTTTAATAATATATTTTTATATCTTGTATTATAACACAACATATTCACATATATAGCAATAGCAAATCTATATTAACTTAGCCTTAAAACACCAAACTTCTACTTGCATTCTCACTCACAAATGTTAAACACCCTTCTCCAAAAATATAAATTCTTCACAATTTTTTTTAAATTGAGAACATATAAACTGTTATAATTCAATAGTTTCAGATATTAATTAATAATAACAAATTTAAAACATCACATATTAATGATTTTTTTTAAAAAAAATAAAATTTTATTTTCACTTCAAATTTTCATCTCAAATAATTTTAATTAGTGTATACCTTACATCATTATTCTCCATTTTTCAAATATGACAAATAGATGTCAAACACTGTCAAATACTGTCACTTTTTATCAGAAGTGAAGTCATGCTATTTTTCATGCACAACAATTTTTAACCATTTTGGCTGGGGACTATAGCCTGCGAGGTACATAGATAGAATCAGTACATACTCGCAGACTATAGTTCTCTATATGGCGTCGAGAAATTTTGGCGAAATGTCGTCGCATTTCACCAAAATTTTCTCGACGCCATAGGAAGAATTGAAGGGTGTGAGTACTATTGCATGAAATAGTATCTCACACCACCAATTCTTAGCTTAAATATATTTCAATTTTGTCAAAAATTTTTTGACTCCTTATCAAAAATTAATTCAATAATTATACATATTTTTTTAAATATCATTTTATAATAAATATAGATTTATTAAATAGCCTTCTATAATATAATTATATTGATTATATATTTGTGATAAATACCTTATTTTCATAAAATCTGACACGTAAAGTTGTCACTATATCATACCGAAATGCATCACTAGCAAAAGTGACATTTGGCGCCAATTTTAAATTAGTGGATTTTGTGTTTATTATTTAAAAAAATATAATTGATAAAATATAATTAACATTAATAGAATAATATGGATAAGATTTGATAAAAAACAATCATAAATTTTTTTTTGGGCGCCATATAGAGAACTATAGTCTGCGAGGTACTGATTCTATCCATGTACCTCGCAGACCATAGTTCTCAGCCAAAATGGCTGAAAATTGCTCACAATTGTTGAAATTGTGAGCAATTTTTAGCCGTTTTGGCTAAGAATTGGAGGGTGTGAGTACTATAGCATGTAATAGTATCTCACACCCTCCAATTCTTCCTATGGCGCCGAAAAATTTTTGGTGAAATGCGACGACATTTCACCAAAAATTTTCGGCGCCATATAGAGAACTATAGTCTGCGAGGTACTGATTCTATCTATGTACCTCGCAGACCATAGTTCTCAGCCAAAATGCCTCTAAAATTTGTATACCTATAAACTCAAACTTCAATATATTCAATTTTATTTTTATAATTAATTTAAATATATCCATATAATTCTAATGTTTTCTTTTAATTTAAAAATAATAATAATAATAATTAAAAATAAAAATAAAAATAAACTTTTCTATAATATTTATAAAGCTGATTTGATATATAACATATTTAGCTTAACAAAATAACTTAGAAAAATTGCCGCACAAAATAAGAGTAAGTGTCACTTTTTGTCACTTTTCTAGTGATGCATTTCGGTACGGAACAATCGAACCTGTGCACAATTCATATCTTTTGAGGTTATCGTCCGGCCAAACACCACATATCGTTTTTATATAAGGTAGTCACCAAATCTAAGTATAGTGGTTTCGTCATCGTGTCATTTCGGTTCACGAAAAAAATCTGAATGAACTGTTGTAAACAGAAATTCATCAAAAGTGACACCTCAGAAAAGCTAAAATATTGAATTTTTGGAACTTTTGATAGAGCACGTTTTTAAATATTAATTAAAGTAAATGTATATTTTGTAAGGATTCTTTTGAATAAAAAAAATAAAATTTTGAATAAGAACACAAAATCTTCTGAAAAATAATATCACATAAACTCATATTATTTTCTAATATATAACTATTTTATGTAAAAATCAAATTCAATGATCTTAAAAGCGAAGGATAAACCTTGTTATAGACCGAAAATAGATTTTTTCGGTTTTCTCTTCAAATAATTGAAAGAATGATACTATTATAGGTTTATTATATTATATAGCATATACTCATGCTATAGCCGAAAATTATAAGTTTTGAGAAGATTGAATATAACACAAATAAATTTGAATGTAAGTTAAATTGCTTGTTGTTTTTAATAGCTATTTAATGAGAAATCCAATATTGCAAAATTCAAATTGAATGATTGAAAGAACAGAAAAAGTCATTCTTTTCAATTTCGAATATGTTTCATTGTATTTATAATTATATGGCAAATAAGATATTTAAACTTGATTTTTGAAGGGAAATTCACAAAATTGAATGAATTCAAATAATTTTTATTCAAAAATAAACTAGTTATTTGAGTTTAATACTAATTATCTATTCAAACTACAAAGTTTGTAATTTAAAATATTTTGTGAGATCAGATTGAATTAATTCAAGGTTCTTTTTAATTAATATTAATGACCATATTACGCATTTTCGAACATTCTAAACCAAATATATAAAAATGGGAGACGAATGTTAAATTTGCTAGACATGGGGGAGTTGTCTGCAAAGTTTTAGCTCTTATCTCTAACAAAAAATTAATTTTTAAAAAAATGACCGAATACGTTTCACAGCGAGAAAAAAATAAAAGGCAAGATAGAATTTTCTAGACATAAAGAAGTTGTTTACCGAGTTTTAGCTCTTATCTCTAACAAAAAATTAATTTTTAAAAAAATGACCGAATACGTTTCACAGCGAGAAAAAAATAAAAGGCAAGATAGAATTTTCTAGACATAAAGAAGTTGTTTACCGAGTTTTAGCTCTTATCTCTAACAAAAAATTAATTTTTAAAAAAATGACCGAATACGTTTCACAGCGAGAAAAAAATAAAAGGCAAGATAGAATTTTCTAGACATAAAGAAGTTGTTTACCGAGTTTTAGCTCTTATCTCTAACAAAAAATTAATTTTTAAAAAAATGACCGAATACGTTTCACAGCGAGAAAAAAATAAAAGGCAAGATAGAATTTTCTAGACATAAAGAAGTTGTTTACCGAGTTTTAGCTCTTATCTCTAACAAAAAATTAATTTTTAAAAAAATGACCGAATACGTTTCAAGCGAGAAAAAAATAAAAGGCAAGATAGAATTTTCTAGACATAAAGAAGTTGTTTACCGAGTTTTAGCTCTTATCTCTAACAAAAAATTAATTTTTAAAAAAATGACCGAATACGTTTCACAGCGAGAAAAAAATAAAAGGCAAGATAGAATTTTCTAGACATAAAGAAGTTGTTTACCGAGTTTTAGCTCTTATCTCTAACAAAAAATTAATTTTTAAAAAAATGACCGAATACGTTTCACAGCGAGAAAAAAATAAAAGGCAAGATAGAATTTTCTAGACATAAAGAAGTTGTTTACCGAGTTTTAGCTCTTATCTCTAACAAAAAATTAATTTTTAAAAAAATGACCGAATACGTTTCACAGCGAGAAAAAAATAAAAGGCAAGATAGAATTTTCTAGACATAAAGAAGTTGTTTACCGAGTTTTAGCTCTTATCTCTAACAAAAAATTAATTTTTAAAAAAATGACCGAATACGTTTCACAGCGAGAAAAAAATAAAAGGCAAGATAGAATTTTCTAGACATAAAGAAGTTGTTTACCGAGTTTTAGCTCTTATCTCTAACAAAAAATTAATTTTTAAAAAAATGACCGAATACGTTTCACAGCGAGAAAAAAATAAAAGGCAAGATAGAATTTTCTAGACATAAAGAAGTTGTTTACCGAGTTTTAGCTCTTATCTCTAACAAAAAATTAATTTTTAAAAAAATGACCGAATACGTTTCACAGCGAGAAAAAAATAAAAGGCAAGATAGAATTTTCTAGACATAAAGAAGTTGTTTACCGAGTTTTAGCTCTTATCTCTAACAAAAAATTAATTTTTAAAAAAATGACCGAATACGTTTCACAGCGAGAAAAAAATAAAAGGCAAGATAGAATTTTCTAGACATAAAGAAGTTGTTTACCGAGTTTTAGCTCTTATCTCTAACAAAAAATTAATTTTTAAAAAAATGACCGAATACGTTTCACAGCGAGAAAAAAAAAAGGCAAGATAGAATTTTCTAGACATAAAGAAGTTGTTTACCGAGTTTTAGCTCTTATCTCTAACAAAAAATTAATTTTTAAAAAAATGACCGAATACGTTTCACAGCGAGAAAAAAATAAAAGGCAAGATAGAATTTTCTAGACATAAAGAAGTTGTTTACCGAGTTTTAGCTCTTATCTCTAACAAAAAATTAATTTTTAAAAAAATGACCGAATACGTTTCACAGCGAGAAAAAAATAAAAGGCAAGATAGAATTTTCTAGACATAAAGAAGTTGTTTACCGAGTTTTAGCTCTTATCTCTAACAAAAAATTAATTTTTAAAAAAATGACCGAATACGTTTCACAGCGAGAAAAAAATAAAAGGCAAGATAGAATTTTCTAGACATAAAGAAGTTGTTTACCGAGTTTTAGCTCTTATCTCTAACAAAAAATTAATTTTTAAAAAAATGACCGAATACGTTTCACAGCGAGAAAAAAATAAAAGGCAAGATAGAATTTTCTAGACATAAAGAAGTTGTTTACCGAGTTTTAGCTCTTATCTCTAACAAAAAATTAATTTTTAAAAAAATGACCGAATACTTTCACAGCGAGAAAAAAATAAAAGGCAAGATAGAATTTTCTAGACATAAAGAAGTTGTTTACCGAGTTTTAGCTCTTATCTCTAACAAAAAATTAATTTTTAAAAAAATGACCGAATACGTTTCACAGCGAGAAAAAAAATAAAAGGCAAGATAGAATTTTCTAGACATAAAGAAGTTGTTTACCGAGTTTAGCTCTTATCTCTAACAAAAAATTAATTTTAAAAAAAATGACCGAATACGTTTTCACAGCGAGAAAAAATAAAAGGCAAGATAGAATTTTCTAGACATAAAGAAGTTGTTTACCGAGTTTTAGCTCTTATCTCTAACAAAAAATTAATTTTTTAAAAAAATGACCGAATACGTTTCACAGCGAGAAAAAAATAAAAGGCAAGATAGAATTTTCTAGACATAAAGAAGTTGTTTACCGAGTTTTAGCTCTTATCTCTAACAAAAAATTAATTTTTAAAAAAATGACCGAATACGTTTCACAGCGAGAAAAAAATAAAAGGCAAGATAGAATTTTCTAGACATAAAGAAGTTGTTTACCGAGTTTTAGCTCTTATCTCTAACAAAAAATTAATTTTTAAAAAAATGACCGAATACGTTTCACAGCGAGAAAAAAATAAAAGGCAAGATAGAATTTTCTAGACATAAAGAAGTTGTCTACCAAGTGTCAGCTGTTACTTCTTCTCAATACTGATATAAAATAAAAATCTTTATTATTTATTTAACCTTTATTGTTTCATTAAACTTCATTTATTTTATATTATAGTTTTATTCTTTTAGCTACTTGTAAACTAATCTAATTTTATATCATCATTTTACCGGATTATTCTTCAGTACATCGATTGTGTATCTAAAATAATATCATTATCCTTATTCTGTTTTTTCCAAAATTCTTTTAAATATCTTTTTTGGTTAGATTACTTTATACTTTTTACTTTTATTTTTTAATTTCAAAAAAAAAATTTGGTGATTGTTCTATTCTGTTACAATGTGCATTATCATATTCTAATGAATTATTCATTACATACATTTAAAAAAACTTGTTAAAAATGAAATTAAAAAATTATGTTTATTATTACGCTGTGAATGTGTCAACAGCGGTCATGCCTGTATCTGTATCCCATATTTGCCACAACCTTTCTGTATCTGCATTTGTGTATTTCGGTTTCAGCTGATACATTTGATTTGGCGTGTAATTTGTTCCAGTTAATGGATTAATTGGGAGATCTTCATGCGGTGTGTTATTATTGTACTCCCAAATAAAGGCAGGAATAGCCTGAATGCTTTGGCAGCGCTCCAATGTCGGCCAGAATCTCTCAATCTTCCCATTTTGGTAGGGAGAATGAGAGTCTGTATGCCGCCATTGGACGCCCCAAAGATCAAGTAGATCTTGAAAGGCGCCCCTATTTTCTGAACCGTTGTCGGTCCAGAAACAATAAGGGGCGCCAAATTCAATGAAGGCGGAAGCCGCAACGTTCGCTGTCGTCGCTGCCAGCATATCTGGTATTTGGATACACGCTAGGACTTTGCGGCTAAAATCGTCGATTATGCCATAAATATACTGGCCACGAACACCCCTAAAATAATGAACATCTGCGTGCCAGATAAGATTGGGTGAAAGCGCCCAATATCTTACTGCTGTTTCTGGCCCGGCATGCTCTAATCGCGTCTTGGTGAAATGATTTTCTTTGAAGTATCTGCGTACTTCTCTATAAGATAAATCAATTTGTTGTATCATAAGACGAAATGGTGGAAGTGAACTCAAAATAAGAGTAATTAGGTTATTTTGCCGACCAAATATATTTACAAGGCAAAATATCATATTACATGTCAACCTATTATCAGTATGTTTTGATAAAAAAAATTTATCAAATATCATATTAAAATTAACATCTATATCTATATCAATATCTACACTATAAATTTTTTTATTCAATATCATAGATTTCAAAAATTTATTTCAATTTTAAATTAATTTATGGTTTTCATCAAAATTGTTTTTTATTAAAAAGCATGTTTCACAATTTTTACGGTTTCTTTCAAAAGTTATAAAAAAGAGTCAATAAGAAATTTCAACGCTTCAAGAAGGAATCAAAGAAATTGACGAAGTTCCAGAATTTTATTCAACAATTCTTAATCAATTAACAAAACTATACCGAAACTTATCTTACCATCCAAATCAAATCACATTACATACGGAATAAACATTTAATCTTTTACCATTAAAATTATATTTATACGTTATTTAATTTTTTACGTCTAAGTTGAATAGGATAATAGCCGAAGATATAAAGTAACTATAGTTTACAAGCTAAGGAACAAATCGAGAAAGGGACAAACTATCCAGTGTCACTTTTCAAAGGAATAAAAAAAATAATAAAGATGAAATAATAACATGAAATCTTATATAAATATAATTTTATCTAAATAGATAAATGAATTAAGCAGTTTACAGTTATATATATTTAATGAGAGACAATATCTAGTTCTATGGTAGAAATGACTCTTAGACTCAAATAAGTAACACAGATAGAAAGTACTCAGTATAACAATTATATATGTACACTCAAAGTTAGTCGCTGCTAAAATCTTAACCTTGCATTTCGGGAAAATCTGACAAATGGCTCTTAGACTCAAATAAGTAACACAGATAGAAAGTACTCAGTATAACAATTATATATGTACACTCAAAGTTAGTCGCTGCTAAAATCTTAACCTTGCATTTCGGGAAAATCTGACAAATGGCTCTTAGACTTGTTTTGATAATTAATTCTTCAATTATATTATAATTTATAACAAATTTCCTCAAACTATCTGTATGTCATTCAATTCCCGGCCACTACATTCAATGATGGACCATTTCCTTCAAATTTTGAAATACCTTATTCAATTTGTTGTATGGAGCCCGTGATATTCAACACTATGGAGCTCCTCCAGTTTGGTATCCAAGAAGAGATAAAAGCTAGCATGGGCTACTCTCAAAAATGCAGGAAAGAATACTCCACGATCGAATACAAATGTAAGTATCCACAATGTCAAGCTAAATTCAAAGTCCGGATAATAGATCAAGATAAATATGAACTACTAATCCACTCTGACTCTCATGATCATTCTGCACCTCCGAAATCAACAAAAACAATATCCTCATTATTTGTCAGAAATTATCTTAAACATTACTTTGAAAACAATATGAATCATGCTACAGCTCAACTTAAGTGTTTCCAAGACTTAAATATTTCATATACAGACGAAGAGTTACTTTCAATATTTGCACAAGGTCCAGATGCATTACGTAAATTTGCTCAAAGAGCTGAAATTGTTTCCAAACGCTTTAGTTCGGATGAAAAAGTTTCTTTAGCTATCTTTGTCGAATCTGTTCAAGAAAGTTGTCCAGAAGATTTAATTGAATTTATCTCTGAGCCGGGAAAACTAGTTTTTTTATATGCACCTTTCGAAGCGAAGGCCCTTGGTCACCAAATTTCTACGTTTCACATCGATTCAACGTATAAACTTCTAAGGGCTAACATTCCATTATATGCACTCACAGGAAAAACAGAACATACTATTGTTTTTCCTTTTTTGTATTTCTTTATTTCTCCTGACACAAGCGAAAATATTCAATATTGTGTTTGTCGTTATTTTCAATATATTAATAGAGAACCCGAGATGATAAGTATGGACTGCGCCCCACAAATAGCCGAGGCAATTGAGCGAGGTATTCCAAACTGTCATATTCTTTGGTGTGGCGTGCATGTCCTTCGCGCCATATTAAGAAAAGCGGATAAGTTTAAATCACGAGACAATTTTGAAGAATTTTATAATCTAATGAAATTATTAGTATTCGATACTAAAGAAGAATCTCCCGAGGAAGAACAGAACCAAGAAGAAGAAAATCCTAGAGAGGAACCAGCTCAATCTCACTTACTTCAAGCAGAAGAAATTGAAGAAGAGGAACAATATGAAGAAGAATTCATCGAAAATGAATTTCAACCTTCTCAAATCTTTTTACCACGAGAATCTTCTGATGATCCAAACGATTCTGAATTTATTCCAGAAGAAGAAACGTTTGAAACAAGTGAAGAAGTTCCAGAGCACCTCACTCAAGAAGAAGCTGCAGACCTAGATGCAGTTTATGATCGAATTCTTGAAATTCTTTCCACTGAACCGAAAGCCCAAAAGTACTTCGATAGGCAATGGAGGCATCATTTAGATCGTTGGAATAAGCGCTATCGCAACGGAGGTGACGCGACTAATAACGTCAGTGAGTCACATTTCAAAGTTCTCAAGCATTCTTATTTCCCAGAGAGAAGGAATATTCGATTAGACGATTTTGTTGTTGAATTATACACAACGGTTGTTCCAGCATTATTGATTAAATTTAAAGTTCAATTAATCAATAGTGATAAAGTTGTTCGTATATTACGAAAAGCTAATGACCATGAACAAATATTGGAAAACAAAAAAGTCGAATGTTTGAAAATGCTTGAAGCAATATATTCAAGTTTGCAACAAGGACCAATAGATTCAAATCTTGTTTATTGTACTTTAAAGGTACTTTTAAAAAAGAAACAATTAATGTAAAAGATTCAAATAATTTTTTATTATTATTTTATTAATTTTTTAAAATAAGGTTAATAAAAAAGTGACACTGGATAGTTTGTCCCACACTCGAACAAATCAGCATTGAAACTAAAAAATGCTGAAATATTATAATAAATTGAAGAAATACTGTGATAGAATACCTAGTTATACTAGATACTATTATAATATGAATTCATTTGTATTGAATATCGATAATAAAAAATCGATGAAATATTAAAATGAGAATAAATTAATAATGAGATTATAAATTAGAATTATTTCTCTTTTATTTAAAATAAAAACTTAGTTCTATTTAAATTCGATAAAGAAGTACGAAAAAGTTGTATTATACGTATGATGTTGCCCGATGTTTGGTAACACTATTGTAGAATATAAGCATATATGATAGAAAAGCAATATGCTTAATATCGAGTAATTCTAATTTTTTACGAAATTATTCAAATACGTTATTTTTTAGTTTCAATGCTGATTTGTTCCTTAGCTTGTAAACTATAGTTACTTTATATCTTCGGCTATTATCCTATTCAACTTAGACGTAAAAAAATTAAATAACGTATAAATATAATTTTAATGGTAAAAGATTAAATGTTTATTCCGTATGTAATGTGATTTGATTTGGATGGTAAGATAAGTTTCGGTATAGTTTTTGTTAATTGATTAAGAATTGTTGAATAAAATTCTGGAACTTCGTCAATTTCTTTGATTCCTTCTTGAAGCGTTGAAATTTCTTATTGACTCTCTTTTTATAACTTTTGAAAGAAACCGTAAAAATTGTGAAACATGCTTTTTAATAAAAAACAATTTTGATGAAAACCATAAATTAATTTAAAATTGAAATAAATTTTTGAAATCTATGATATTGAATAAAAAAATTTATAGTGTAGATATTGATATAGATATAGATGTTAATTTTAATATGATATTTGATAAATTTTTTTTATCAAAACATACTGATAATAGGTTGACATGTAATATGATATTTTGCCTTGTAAATATATTTGGTCGGCAAAATAACCTAATTACTCTTATTTTGAGTTCACTTCCACCATTTCGTCTTATGATACAACAAATTGATTTATCTTATAGAGAAGTACGCAGATACTTCAAAGAAAATCATTTCACCAAGACGCGATTAGAGCATGCCGGGCCAGAAACAGCAGTAAGATATTGGGCGCTTTCACCCAATCTTATCTGGCACGCAGATGTTCATTATTTTAGGGGTGTTCGTGGCCAGTATATTTATGGCATAATCGACGATTTTAGCCGCAAAGTCCTAGCGTGTATCCAAATACCAGATATGCTGGCAACGACGACAGCGAACGTTGCGGCTTCCGCCTTCATTGAATTTGGCGCCCCTTATTGTTTCTGGACCGACAACGGTTCAGAAAATAGGGGCGCCTTTCAAGATCTACTTGATCTTTGGGGCGTCCAATGGCGGCATACAGACTCTCATTCTCCCTACCAAAATGGGAAGATTGAGAGATTCTGGCCGACATTGGAGCGCTGCCAAAGCATTCAGGCTATTCCTGCCTTTATTTGGGAGTACAATAATAACACACCGCATGAAGATCTCCCAATTAATCCATTAACTGGAACAAATTACACGCCAAATCAAATGTATCAGCTGAAACCGAAATACACAAATGCAGATACAGAAAGGTTGTGGCAAATATGGGATACAGATACAGGCATGACCGCTGTTGACACATTCACAGCGTAATAATAAACATAATTTTTTAATTTCATTTTTAACAAGTTTTTTTAAATGTATGTAATGAATAATTCATTAGAATATGATAATGCACATTGTAACAGAATAGAACAATCACCAAATTTTTTTTTTGAAATTAAAAAATAAAAGTAAAAAGTATAAAGTAATCTAACCAAAAAAGATATTTAAAAGAATTTTGGAAAAAAACAGAATAAGGATAATGATATTATTTTAGATACACAATCGATGTACTGAAGAATAATCCGGTAAAATGATGATATAAAATTAGATTAGTTTACAAGTAGCTAAAAGAATAAAACTATAATATAAAATAAATGAAGTTTAATGAAACAATAAAGGTTAAATAAATAATAAAGATTTTTATTTTATATCAGTATTGAGAAGAAGTAACAGCTGACACTTGGTAGACAACTTCTTTATGTCTAGAAAATTCTATCTTGCCTTTTATTTTTTTCTCGCTGTGAAACGTATTCGGTCATTTTTTTAAAAATTAATTTTTTGTTAGAGATAAGAGCTAAAACTCGGTAAACAACTTCTTTATGTCTAGAAAATTCTATCTTGCCTTTTATTTTTTTCTCGCTGTGAAACGTATTCGGTCATTTTTTTTAAAAATTAATTTTTTGTTAGAGATAAGAGCTAAAACTCGGTAAACAACTTCTTTATGTCTAGAAAATTCTATCTTGCCTTTTATTTTTTTTCGCTGTGAAACGTATTCGGTCTCATTTTTTTAAAAATTAATTTTTTGTTAGAGATAAGAGCTAAAACTCGGTAAACAACTTCTTTATGTCTAGAAAATTCTATCTTGCCTTTTATTTTTTTCTCGCTGTGAAACGTATTCGGTCATTTTTTTAAAAATTAATTTTTTGTTAGAGATAAGAGCTAAAACTCGGTAAACAACTTCTTTATGTCTAGAAAATTCTATCTTGCCTTTTATTTTTTTCTCGCTGTGAAACGTATTCGGTCATTTTTTTAAAAATTAATTTTTTGTTAGAGATAAGAGCTAAAACTTTGCAGACAACTCCCCCATGTCTAGCAAATTTAACATTCGTCTCCCATTTTTATATATTTGGTTTAGAATGTTCGAAAATGCGTAATATGGTCATTAATATTAATTAAAAAGAACCTTGAATTAATTCAATCTGATCTCACAAAATATTTTAAATTACAAACTTTGTAGTTTGAATAGATAATTAGTATTAAACTCAAATAACTAGTTTATTTTTGAATAAAAATTATTTGAATTCATTCAATTTTGTGAATTTCCCTTCAAAAATCAAGTTTAAATATCTTATTTGCCATATAATTATAAATACAATGAAACATATTCGAAATTGAAAAGAATGACTTTTTCTGTTCTTTCAATCATTCAATTTGAATTTTGCAATATTGGATTTCTCATTAAATAGCTATTAAAAACAACAAGCAATTTAACTTACATTCAAATTTATTTGTGTTATATTCAATCTTCTCAAAACTTATAATTTTCGGCTATAGCATGAGTATATGCTATATAATATAATAAACCTATAATAGTATCATTCTTTCAATTATTTGAAGAGAAAACCGAAAAAATCTATTTTCGGTCTATAACAAAAAATAATTGTATTTTAAAAAACGATTAAATTATCCTTTCATTATTTTAAACTTGAATTAGTTTTTATGATTGACTAAAGCAATCATATTTATTCATCATTAAATAAACAAAAAAATAATATTTGAGAGTTATTTCAAAAAAACACATTGAATTTATTAATTTGTCTCAATTTCAGTATTATAAATTTTTATAATTTCAATATTTTGAAATACACTTTTTAATATTTCAATATTTATGATATTTCAATGTATTAAGTGGTCTCAAATTGAGCTTCTCAAATATAAGTTTGCCTATTCAAATAATAAAATTAAATAATATTTAAAATAATAAATAAAAGTGATTGAGGTTATAGCAAAACGGCTGTTTTATTCATTAATTCTTAAAAATAAAAAGGGTAAAAACTAAATAAAATGGGTAAAACTCAATAGTGTCTGTGCTATCATTCAATTTGAAGGTGTCTTTTGAAGCCGCAAGACACATTGAATTTTTGAATAGTGTATTATGGTTTGACAGACACCAATGAAAAAAATAAAATGATATTTATTTTAAATATATAAGATCCTTATATAAAATATAAATATTTTATCGTTTTATTTTCTTGTTTTAGAAATGTTTTTTATTGAAAAATCGATAAAACTAACTCGAAAATAAAATTATTGATTTAAAGACACTATGATGACACCAGGCAAATCTTCCAAGACACCTATCGTCGGGAATCTAGCAACCCTATTAAAATTCAAAAATCCCTTAATTCCTGAGGATTTTGGAAAAAAGTTTTTACATGAACATGTGTATATTATATGAAGTATATTGATAAGGTAAAAATCAAATTTTATTGCATATTCATCGAGAAATAAACTAACGAATCCCTCAAAATTGAGAGGGTAATCCTCCTCCTCTCAAATAAACGTATATACGGGTGCACCTTTAAATCATCTTGTTTCCTATTCCAAAAGAATGTCGTCGTTAGACTAAACAATTATTTTTTATTTAAACTAAAATTATTAATTGAATAGGTCAAAAATAAGAACGCGATTTTTGGGCTAAAATTCAAAAGTTTACAACATTTTGAACGGTTTTTTCCTCTCAATTTGCTTTTCTCGTCTCAATTTGTGTCCCTAGTATACTTAACTTGGCACGATTTGACATACACAGATCGAACATATTTTACAAACTCTATCATAATCCTTTCTAATAATTGTCGAAATAAAAATCGTTTATCAACAATCACATTATTTTTTTATTGTTTTCAAACTTCTTTTCATACCTTTTCTTTATTTAATAAAGTTCAGTTTTTTATTTTTATTAATTTTTCTTTTCAATTTCAAAAGATGTATTCAATTAATTGTGTTATTCGATATATTCAATTGGTTTAAGAATTAGATTAAAGTTTAATAAATTATCATAATTTTTCGGATTGTTTTTTTAGAAAATATGTGTATCGTTTTGAATGATTTTATAATGTGTATATACGAAGAATTAGAGGTGTGAGAAACTATTACAAACGATAGTACTCACACCTCCAATTCCTAGCCAAAATGGCTAAAAATTGGGTGCAATTTTTTACATTGCACCCATTTTTTAGCCATTTTGGCTGAGAACTACGGTCTGCGAGGCACATAAATAGAATCAGTACCTCGCAGACTATAGTTCTCTATATGGCGTCGAAAATTTTAATAATATATTTTTATATCTTGTATTATAACACAACATATTCACATATATAGCAATAGCAAATCTATATTAACTTAGCCTTAAACACCAAACTTCCTACTTGCATTCTCACTCACAAATGTTAAACACCCTTCTCCAAAAATATAAATTCTTCACAATTTTTTTTAAATTGAGAACATATAACTGTTATAATTCAATAGTTTCAGATATTAATTAATAATAACAAATTTAAAACATCACATATTAATGATTTTTTTTAAAAAAAAATAAAATTTTATTTTCACTTCAAATTTTCATCTCAAATAATTTTAATTAGTGTATACCTTACATCATTATTCTCCATTTTTCAAATATGACAAATAGATGTCAAACACTGTCAAATACTGTCACTTTTTATCAGAAGTGAAGTCATGCTATTTTTCATGCACAACAATTTTTAACCATTTTGGCTGGGGACTATAGCCTGCGAGGTACATAGATAGAATCAGTACCTCGCAGACTATAGTTCTCTATATGGCGTCGAGAAATTTTGGCGAAATGTCGTCGCATTTCACCAAAATTTTCTCGACGCCATAGGAAGAATTGAAGGGTGTGAGTACTATTGCATGAAATAGTATCTCACACCACCAATTCTTAGCTTAATATATTTCAATTTTGTCAAAAATTTTTTGACTCCTTATCAAAAATTAATTCAATAATTATACATATTTTTTTAAATATCATTTTATAATAAATATAGATTTATTAAATAGCCTTCTATAATATAATTATATTGATTATATATTTGTGATAAATACCTTATTTTCATAAAATCTGACACGTAAAGTTGTCACTATATCATACCGAAATGCATCACTAGCAAAAGTGACATTTGGCGCCAATTTTAAATTAGTGGATTTTGTGTTTATTATTTAAAAAATATAATTGATAAAATATAATTAACATTAATAGAATAATATGGATAAGATTTGATAAAAAACAATCATAAATTTTTTTTTGGGCGCCATATAGAGAACTATAGTCTGCGAGGTACTGATTCTATCCATGTACCTCGCAGACCATAGTTCTCAGCCAAAATGGCTGAAAATTGCTCACAATTGTTGAAATTGTGAGCAATTTTTAGCCGTTTTGGCTAAGAATTGGAGGGTGTGAGTACTATAGCATGTAATAGTATCTCACACCCTCCAATTCTTCCTATGGCGCCGAAAAATTTTTGGTGAAATGCGACGACATTTCACCAAAAATTTTCGGCGCCATATAGAGAACTATAGTCTGCGAGGTACTGATTCTATCTATGTACCTCGCAGACCATAGTTCTCAGCCAAAATGCCTCTAAAATTTGTATACCTATAAACTCAAACTTCAATATATTCAATTTTATTTTTATAATTAATTTAAATATATCCATATAATTCTAATGTTTTCTTTTAATTTAAAAAATAATAATAATAATTAAAAATAAAAATAAAAATAAACTTTTCTATAATATTTATAAAGCTGATTTGAAATATATAACATATTTAGCTTAACAAAATAACTTAGAAAAAATTGCCGCACAAAATAAGAGTAAGTGTCACTTTTTGTCACTTTTCTAGTGATGCATTTCGGTACGGAACAATCGAACTGTGCACAATTCATATCTTTTGAGGTTATCGTCCGGCCAAACACCACATATCGTTTTTATATAAGGTAGTCACCAAATCTAAGTATAGTGGTTTCGTCATCGTGTCATTTCGGTTCACGAAAAAAATCTGAATGAACTGTTGTAAACAGAAATTCATCAAAAGTGACACCTCAGAAAAGCTAAAATATTGAATTTTTGGAACTTTTGATAGAGCACGTTTTTAAATATTAATTAAAGTAAATGTATATTTTGTAAGGATTCTTTTGAATAAAAAAAATAAAATTTTGAATAAGAACACAAAATCTTCTGAAAAATAATATCACATAAACTCATATTATTTTCTAATATATAACTATTTTATGTAAAAATCAAATTCAATGATCTTAAAAGCGAAGATAAACCTTGTTATAGACCGAAAATAGATTTTTTCGGTTTTCTCTTCAAATAATTGAAAGAATGATACTATTATAGGTTTATTATATTATATAGCATATACTCATGCTATAGCCGAAAATTATAAGTTTTGAGAAGATTGAATATAACACAAATAAATTTGAATGTAAGTTAAATTGCTTGTTGTTTTTAATAGCTATTTAATGAGAAATCCAATATTGCAAAATTCAAATTGAATGATTGAAAGAACAGAAAAAGTCATTCTTTTCAATTTCGAATATGTTTCATTGTATTTATAATTATATGGCAAATAAGATATTTAAACTTGATTTTTGAAGGGAAATTCACAAAATTGAATGAATTCAAATAATTTTTATTCAAAAATAAACTAGTTATTTGAGTTTAATACTAATTATCTATTCAAACTACAAAGTTTGTAATTTAAAATATTTTGTGAGATCAGATTGAATTAATTCAAGGTTCTTTTTAATTAATATTAATGACCATATTACGCATTTTCGAACATTCTAAACCAAATATATAAAAATGGGAGACGAATGTTAAATTTGCTAGACATGGGGGAGTTGTCTGCAAAGTTTTAGCTCTTATCTCTAACAAAAAATTAATTTTTAAAAAAATGACCGAATACGTTTCACAGCGAGAAAAAAATAAAAGGCAAGATAGAATTTTCTAGACATAAAGAAGTTGTTTACCGAGTTTTAGCTCTTATCTCTAACAAAAAATTAATTTTTAAAAAAATGACCGAATACGTTTCACAGCGAGAAAAAAATAAAAGGCAAGATAGAATTTTCTAGACATAAAGAAGTTGTTTACCGAGTTTTAGCTCTTATCTCTAACAAAAAATTAATTTTTAAAAAAATGACCGAATACGTTTCACAGCGAGAAAAAAATAAAAGGCAAGATAGAATTTTCTAGACATAAAGAAGTTGTTTACCGAGTTTTAGCTCTTATCTCTAACAAAAAATTAATTTTTAAAAAAATGACCGAATACGTTTCACAGCGAGAAAAAAATAAAAGGCAAGATAGAATTTTCTAGACATAAAGAAGTTGTTTACCGAGTTTTAGCTCTTATCTCTAACAAAAAATTAATTTTTAAAAAAATGACCGAATACGTTTCACAGCGAGAAAAAAATAAAAGGCAAGATAGAATTTTCTAGACATAAAGAAGTTGTTTACCGAGTTTTAGCTCTTATCTCTAACAAAAAATTAATTTTTAAAAAAATGACCGAATACGTTTCACAGCGAGAAAAAAATAAAAGGCAAGATAGAATTTTCTAGACATAAAGAAGTTGTTTACCGAGTTTTAGCTCTTATCTCTAACAAAAAATTAATTTTTAAAAAAACCGAATACGTTTCACAGCGAGAAAAAAATAAAAGGCAAGATAGAATTTTCTAGACATAAAGAAGTTGTTTACCGAGTTTTAGCTCTTATCTCTAACAAAAAATTAATTTTTAAAAAAATGACCGAATACGTTTCACAGCGAGAAAAAAATAAAAGGCAAGATAGAATTTTCTAGACATAAAGAAGTTGTTTACCGAGTTTTAGCTCTTATCTCTAACAAAAAATTAATTTTTAAAAAAATGACCGAATACGTTTCACAGCGAGAAAAAAATAAAAGGCAAGATAGAATTTTCTAGACATAAAGAAGTTGTTTACCGAGTTTTAGCTCTTATCTCTAACAAAAAATTAATTTTTAAAAAAATGACCGAATACGTTTCACAGCGAGAAAAAAATAAAAGGCAAGATAGAATTTTCTAGACATAAAGAAGTTGTTTACCGAGTTTTAGCTCTTATCTCTAACAAAAAATTAATTTTTAAAAAAATGACCGAATACGTTTCACAGCGAGAAAAAAATAAAAGGCAAGATAGAATTTTCTAGACATAAAGAAGTTGTCTACCAAGTGTCAGCTGTTACTTCTTCTCAATACTGATATAAAATAAAAATCTTTATTATTTATTTAACCTTTATTGTTTCATTAAACTTCATTTATTTTATATTATAGTTTTATTCTTTTAGCTACTTGTAAACTAATCTAATTTTATATCATCATTTTACCGGATTATTCTTCAGTACATCGATTGTGTATCTAAAATAATATCATTATCCTTATTCTGTTTTTTCCAAAATTCTTTTAAATATCTTTTTTGGTTAGATTACTTTATACTTTTTACTTTTATTTTTTAATTTCAAAAAAAAAATTTGGTGATTGTTCTATTCTGTTACAATGTGCATTATCATATTCTAATGAATTATTCATTACATACATTTAAAAAAACTTGTTAAAAATGAAATTAAAAAATTATGTTTATTATTACGCTGTGAATGTGTCAACAGCGGTCATGCCTGTATCTGTATCCCATATTTGCCACAACCTTTCTGTATCTGCATTTGTGTATTTCGGTTTCAGCTGATACATTTGATTTGGCGTGTAATTTGTTCCAGTTAATGGATTAATTGGGAGATCTTCATGCGGTGTGTTATTATTGTACTCCCAAATAAAGGCAGGAATAGCCTGAATGCTTTGGCAGCGCTCCAATGTCGGCCAGAATCTCTCAATCTTCCCATTTTGGTAGGGAGAATGAGAGTCTGTATGCCGCCATTGGACGCCCCAAAGATCAAGTAGATCTTGAAAGGCGCCCCTATTTTCTGAACCGTTGTCGGTCCAGAAACAATAAGGGGCGCCAAATTCAATGAAGGCGGAAGCCGCAACGTTCGCTGTCGTCGCTGCCAGCATATCTGGTATTTGTATACACGCTAGGACTTTGCGGCTAAAATCGTCGATTATGCCATAAATATACTGGCCACGAACACCCCTAAAATAATGAACATCTGCGTGCCAGATAAGATTGGGTGAAAGCGCCCAATATCTTACTGCTGTTTCTGGCCCGGCATGCTCTAATCGCGTCTTGGTGAAATGATTTTCTTTGAAGTATCTGCGTACTTCTCTATAAGATAAATCAATTTGTTGTATCATAAGACGAAATGGTGGAAGTGAACTCAAAATAAGAGTAATTAGGTTATTTTGCCGACCAAATATATTTACAAGGCAAAATATCATATTACATGTCAACCTATTATCAGTATGTTTTGATAAAAAAATTTATCAAATATCATATTAAAATTAACATCTATATCTATATCAATATCTACACTATAAATTTTTTTATTCAATATCATAGATTTCAAAAATTTATTTCAATTTTAAATTAATTTATGGTTTTCATCAAAATTGTTTTTTATTAAAAAGCATGTTTCACAATTTTTACGGTTTCTTTCAAAAGTTATAAAAAGAGAGTCAATAAGAAATTTCAACGCTTCAAGAAGGAATCAAAGAAATTGACGAAGTTCCAGAATTTTATTCAACAATTCTTAATCAATTAAAAAAACTATACCGAAACTTATCTTACCATCCAAATCAAATCACATTACATACGGAATAAACATTTAATCTTTTACCATTAAAATTATATTTATACGTTATTTTTTTTTTACGTCTAAGTTGAATAGGATAATAGCCGAAGATATAAAGTAACTATAGTTTACAAGCTAAGGAACAAATCAGCATTGAAACTAAAAAATGCTGAAATATTATAATAAATTGAAGAAATACTGTGATAGAATACCTAGTTATACTAGATACTATTATAATATGAATTCATTTGTATTGAATATCGATAATAAAAAATCGATGAAATATTAAAATGAGAATAAATTAATAATGAGATTATAAATTAGAATTATTTCTCTTTTATTTAAAATAAAAACTTAGTTCTATTTAAATTCGATAAAGAAGTACGAAAAAGTTGTATTATACGTATGATGTTGCCCGATGTTTGGTAACACTATTGTAGAATATAAGCATATATGATAGAAAAGCAATATGCTTAATATCGAGTAATTCTAATTTTTTACGAAATTATTCAAATACGTTATTTTTTAGTTTCAATGCTGATTTGTTCCTTAGCTTGTAAACTATAGTTACTTTATATCTTCGGCTATTATCCTATTCAACTTAGACGTAAAAAAATTAAATAACGTATAAATATAATTTTAATGGTAAAAGATTAAATGTTTATTCCGTATGTAATGTGATTTGATTTGGATGGTAAGATAAGTTTCGGTATAGTTTTTGTTAATTGATTAAGAATTGTTGAATAAAATTCTGGAACTTCGTCAATTTCTTTGATTCCTTCTTGAAGCGTTGAAATTTCTTATTGACTCTCTTTTTATAACTTTTGAAAGAAACCGTAAAAATTGTGAAACATGCTTTTTAATAAAAAACAATTTTGATGAAAACCATAAATTAATTTAAAATTGAAATAAATTTTTGAAATCTATGATATTGAATAAAAAAATTTATAGTGTAGATATTGATATAGATATAGATGTTAATTTTAATATGATATTTGATAAATTTTTTTTATCAAAACATACTGATAATAGGTTGACATGTAATATGATATTTTGCCTTGTAAATATATTTGGTCGGCAAAATAACCTAATTACTCTTATTTTGAGTTCACTTCCACCATTTCGTCTTATGATACAACAAATTGATTTATCTTATAGAGAAGTACGCAGATACTTCAAAGAAAATCATTTCACCAAGACGCGATTAGAGCATGCCGGGCCAGAAACAGCAGTAAGATATTGGGCGCTTTCACCCAATCTTATCTGGCACGCAGATGTTCATTATTTTAGGGGTGTTCGTGGCCAGTATATTTATGGCATAATCGACGATTTTAGCCGCAAAGTCCTAGCGTGTATACAAATACCAGATATGCTGGCAGCGACGACAGCGAACGTTGCGGCTTCCGCCTTCATTGAATTTGGCGCCCCTTATTGTTTCTGGACCGACAACGGTTCAGAAAATAGGGGCGCCTTTCAAGATCTACTTGATCTTTGGGGCGTCCAATGGCGGCATACAGACTCTCATTCTCCCTACCAAAATGGGAAGATTGAGAGATTCTGGCCGACATTGGAGCGCTGCCAAAGCATTCAGGCTATTCCTGCCTTTATTTGGGAGTACAATAATAACACACCGCATGAAGATCTCCCAATTAATCCATTAACTGGAACAAATTACACGCCAAATCAAATGTATCAGCTGAAACCGAAATACACAAATGCAGATACAGAAAGGTTGTGGCAAATATGGGATACAGATACAGGCATGACCGCTGTTGACACATTCACAGCGTAATAATAAACATAATTTTTTAATTTCATTTTTAACAAGTTTTTTTAAATGTATGTAATGAATAATTCATTAGAATATGATAATGCACATTGTAACAGAATAGAACAATCACCAAATTTTTTTTTTGAAATTAAAAAATAAAAGTAAAAAGTATAAAGTAATCTAACCAAAAAAGATATTTAAAAGAATTTTGGAAAAAACAGAATAAGGATAATGATATATTTTAGATACACAATCGATGTACTGAAGAATAATCCGGTAAAATGATGATATAAAATTAGATTAGTTTACAAGTAGCTAAAAGAATAAAACTATAATATAAAATAAATGAAGTTTAATGAAACAATAAAGGTTAAATAAATAATAAAGATTTTTATTTTATATCAGTATTGAGAAGAAGTAACAGCTGACACTTGGTAGACAACTTCTTTATGTCTAGAAAATTCTATCTTGCCTTTTATTTTTTTCTCGCTGTGAAACGTATTCGGTCATTTTTTTAAAAATTAATTTTTTGTTAGAGATAAGAGCTAAAACTCGGTAAACAACTTCTTTATGTCTAGAAAATTCTATCTTGCCTTTTATTTTTTTCTCGCTGTGAAACGTATTCGGTCATTTTTTTAAAAATTAATTTTTTGTTAGAGATAAGAGCTAAAACTCGGTAAACAACTTCTTTATGTCTAGAAAATTCTATCTTGCCTTTTATTTTTTTCTCGCTGTGAAACGTATTCGGTCTTTTTTTAAAAATTAATTTTTTGTTAGAGATAAGAGCTAAAACTCGGTAAACAACTTCTTTATGTCTAGAAAATTCTATCTTGCCTTTTATTTTTTTCTCGCTGTGAAACGTATTCGGTCATTTTTTTAAAAATTAATTTTTTGTTAGAGATAAGAGCTAAAACTCGGTAAACAACTTCTTTATGTCTAGAAAATTCTATCTTGCCTTTTATTTTTTTCTCGCTGTGAAACGTATTCGGTCATTTTTTTAAAAATTAATTTTTTGTTAGAGATAAGAGCTAAAACTTTGCAGACAACTCCCCCATGTCTAGCAAATTTAACATTCGTCTCCCATTTTTATATATTTGGTTTAGAATGTTCGAAAATGCGTAATATGGTCATTAATATTAATTAAAAAGAACCTTGAATTAATTCAATCTGATCTCACAAAATATTTTAAATTACAAACTTTGTAGTTTGAATAGATAATTAGTATTAAACTCAAATAACTAGTTTATTTTTGAATAAAAATTATTTGAATTCATTCAATTTTGTGAATTTCCCTTCAAAAATCAAGTTTAAATATCTTATTTGCCATATAATTATAAATACAATGAAACATATTCGAAATTGAAAAGAATGACTTTTTCTGTTCTTTCAATCATTCAATTTGAATTTTGCAATATTGGATTTCTCATTAAATAGCTATTAAAAACAACAAGCAATTTAACTTACATTCAAATTTATTTGTGTTATATTCAATCTTCTCAAAACTTATAATTTTCGGCTATAGCATGAGTATATGCTATATAATATAATAAACCTATAATAGTATCATTCTTTCAATTATTTGAAGAGAAAACCGAAAAAATCTATTTTCGGTCTATAACAAAAAATAATTGTATTTTAAAAAACGATTAAATTATCCTTTCATTATTTTAAACTTGAATTAGTTTTTATGATTGACTAAAGCAATCATATTTATTCATCATTAAATAAACAAAAAAATAATATTTGAGAGTTATTTCAAAAAAACACATTGAATTTATTAATTTGTCTCAATTTCAGTATTATAAATTTTTATAATTTCAATATTTTGAAATACACTTTTTAATATTTCAATATTTATGATATTTCAATGTATTAAGTGGTCTCAAATTGAGCTTCTCAAATATAAGTTTGCCTATTCAAATAATAAAATTAAATAATATTTAAAATAATAAATAAAAGTGATTGAGGTTATAGCAAAACGGCTGTTTTATTCATTAATTCTTAAAAATAAAAAGGGTAAAAACTAAATAAAATGGGTAAAACTCAATAGTGTCTGTGCTATCATTCAATTTGAAGGTGTCTTTTGAAGCCGCAAGACACATTGAATTTTTGAATAGTGTATTATGGTTTGACAGACACCAATGAAAAAAATAAAATGATATTTATTTTAAATATATAAGATCCTTATATAAAATATAAATATTTTATCGTTTTATTTTCTTGTTTTAGAAATGTTTTTTATTGAAAAATCGATAAAACTAACTCGAAAATAAAATTATTGATTTAAAGACACTATGATGACACCAGGCAAATCTTCCAAGACACCTATCGTCGGGAATCTAGCAACCCTATTAAAATTCAAAAATCCCTTAATTCCTGAGGATTTTGGAAAAAAGTTTTTACATGAACATGTGTATATTATATGAAGTATATTGATAAGGTAAAAATCAAATTTTATTGCATATTCATCGAGAAAATAAACTAACGAATCCCTCAAAATTGAGAGGGTAATCCTCCTCCTCTCAAATAAACGTATATACGGGTGCACCTTTAAATCATCTTGTTTCCTATTCCAAAAGAATGTCGTCGTTAGACTAAACAATTATTTTTTATTTAAACTAAAATTATTAATTGAATAGGTCAAAAATAAGAACGCGATTTTTGGGCTAAAATTCAAAAGTTTACAACATTTTGAACGGTTTTTTCCTCTCAATTTGCTTTTCTCGTCTCAATTTGTGTCCCTAGTATACTTAACTTGGCACGATTTGACATACACAGATCGAACATATTTTACAAACTCTATCATAATCCTTTCTAATAATTGTCGAAATAAAAATCGTTTATCAACAATCACATTATTTTTTTATTGTTTTCAAACTTCTTTTCATACCTTTTCTTTATTTAATAAAGTTCAGTTTTTTATTTTTATTAATTTTTCTTTTCAATTTCAAAAGATGTATTCAATTAATTGTGTTATTCGATATATTCAATTGGTTTAAGAATTAGATTAAAGTTTAATAAATTATCATAATAAAATTTTCGGATTGTTTTTTAGAAAATATGTGTATCGTTTTGAATGATTTTATAATGTGTATATACGAAGAATTAGAGGGTGTGAGAAACTATTACAAACGATAGTACTCACACCCTCCAATTCCTAGCCAAAATGGCTAAAAATTGGGTGCAATTTTTTACATTGCACCCATTTTTTAGCCATTTTGGCTGAGAACTACGGTCTGCGAGGCACATAAATAGAATCAGTACCTCGCAGACTATAGTTCTCTATATGGCGTCGAAAATTTTAATAATATATTTTTATATCTTGTATTATAACACAACATATTCACATATATAGCAATAGCAAATCTATATTAACTTAGCCTTAAAACACCAAACTTCTACTTGCATTCTCACTCACAAATGTTAAACACCCTTCTCCAAAAATATAAATTCTTCACAATTTTTTTTAAATTGAGAACATATAAACTGTTATAATTCAATAGTTTCAGATATTAATTAATAATAACAAATTTAAAACATCACATATTAATGATTTTTTTTAAAAAAAATAAAATTTTATTTTCACTTCAAATTTTCATCTCAAATAATTTTAATTAGTGTATACCTTACATCATTATTCTCCATTTTTCAAATATGACAAATAGATGTCAAACACTGTCAAATACTGTCACTTTTTATCAGAAGTGAAGTCATGCTATTTTTCATGCACAACAATTTTTAACCATTTTGGCTGGGGACTATAGCCTGCGAGGTACATAGATAGAATCAGTACCTCGCAGACTATAGTTCTCTATATGGCGTCGAGAAATTTTGGCGAAATGTCGTCGCATTTCACCAAAATTTTCTCGACGCCATAGGAAGAATTGAAGGGTGTGAGTACTATTGCATGAAATAGTATCTCACACCACCAATTCTTAGCTTAAATATATTTCAATTTTGTCAAAAATTTTTTGACTCCTTATCAAAAATTAATTCAATAATTATACATATTTTTTTAAATATCATTTTATAATAAATATAGATTTATTAAATAGCCTTCTATAATATAATTATATTGATTATATATTTGTGATAAATACCTTATTTTCATAAAATCTGACACGTAAAGTTGTCACTATATCATACCGAAATGCATCACTAGCAAAAGTGACATTTGGCGCCAATTTTAAATTAGTGGATTTTGTGTTTATTATTTAAAAAAATATAATTGATAAAATATAATTAACATTAATAGAATAATATGGATAAGATTTGATAAAAAACAATCATAAATTTTTTTTTGGGCGCCATATAGAGAACTATAGTCTGCGAGGTACTGATTCTATCCATGTACCTCGCAGACCATAGTTCTCAGCCAAAATGGCTGAAAATTGCTCACAATTGTTGAAATTGTGAGCAATTTTTAGCCGTTTTGGCTAAGAATTGGAGGGTGTGAGTACTATAGCATGTAATAGTATCTCACACCCTCCAATTCTTCCTATGGCGCCGAAAAATTTTTGGTGAAATGCGACGACATTTCACCAAAAATTTTCGGCGCCATATAGAGAACTATAGTCTGCGAGGTACTGATTCTATCTATGTACCTCGCAGACCATAGTTCTCAGCCAAAATGCCTCTAAAATTTGTATACCTATAAACTCAAACTTCAATATATTCAATTTTATTTTTATAATTAATTTAAATATATCCATATAATTCTAATGTTTTCTTTTAATTTAAAAAATAATAATAATAATAATTAAAAATAAAAATAAAAATAAACTTTTCTATAATATTTATAAAGCTGATTTGATATATAACATATTTAGCTTAACAAAATAACTTAGAAAAATTGCCGCACAAAATAAGAGTAAGTGTCACTTTTTGTCACTTTTCTAGTGATGCATTTCGGTACGGAACAATCGAACCTGTGCACAATTCATATCTTTTGAGGTTATCGTCCGGCCAAACACCACATATCGTTTTTATATAAGGTAGTCACCAAATCTAAGTATAGTGGTTTCGTCATCGTGTCATTTCGGTTCACGAAAAAAATCTGAATGAACTGTTGTAAACAGAAATTCATCAAAAGTGACACCTCAGAAAAGCTAAAATATTGAATTTTTGGAACTTTTGATAGAGCACGTTTTTAAATATTAATTAAAGTAAATGTATATTTTGTAAGGATTCTTTTGAATAAAAAAAATAAAATTTTGAATAAGAACACAAAATCTTCTGAAAAATAATATCACATAAACTCATATTATTTTCTAATATATAACTATTTTATGTAAAAATCAAATTCAATGATCTTAAAAGCGAAGGATAAACCTTGTTATAGACCGAAAATAGATTTTTTCGGTTTTCTCTTCAAATAATTGAAAGAATGATACTATTATAGGTTTATTATATTATATAGCATATACTCATGCTATAGCCGAAAATTATAAGTTTTGAGAAGATTGAATATAACACAAATAAATTTGAATGTAAGTTAAATTGCTTGTTGTTTTTAATAGCTATTTAATGAGAAATCCAATATTGCAAAATTCAAATTGAATGATTGAAAGAACAGAAAAAGTCATTCTTTTCAATTTCGAATATGTTTCATTGTATTTATAATTATATGGCAAATAAGATATTTAAACTTGATTTTTGAAGGGAAATTCACAAAATTGAATGAATTCAAATAATTTTTATTCAAAAATAAACTAGTTATTTGAGTTTAATACTAATTATCTATTCAAACTACAAAGTTTGTAATTTAAAATATTTTGTGAGATCAGATTGAATTAATTCAAGGTTCTTTTTAATTAATATTAATGACCATATTACGCATTTTCGAACATTCTAAACCAAATATATAAAAATGGGAGACGAATGTTAAATTTGCTAGACATGGGGAGTTGTCTGCAAAGTTTTAGCTCTTATCTCTAACAAAAAATTAATTTTTAAAAAAATGACCGAATACGTTTCACAGCGAGAAAAAAATAAAAGGCAAGATAGAATTTTCTAGACATAAAGAAGTTGTTTACCGAGTTTTAGCTCTTATCTCTAACAAAAAATTAATTTTTAAAAAAATGACCGAATACGTTTCACAGCGAGAAAAAAATAAAAGGCAAGATAGAATTTTCTAGACATAAAGAAGTTGTTTACCGAGTTTTAGCTCTTATCTCTAACAAAAAATTAATTTTTAAAAAAATGACCGAATACGTTTCACAGCGAGAAAAAAATAAAAGGCAAGATAGAATTTTCTAGACATAAAGAAGTTGTTTACCGAGTTTTAGCTCTTATCTCTAACAAAAAATTAATTTTTAAAAAAATGACCGAATACGTTTCACAGCGAGAAAAAAATAAAAGGCAAGATAGAATTTTCTAGACATAAAGAAGTTGTTTACCGAGTTTTAGCTCTTATCTCTAACAAAAAATTAATTTTTAAAAAAATGACCGAATACGTTTCACAGCGAGAAAAAAATAAAAGGCAAGATAGAATTTTCTAGACATAAAGAAGTTGTTTACCGAGTTTTAGCTCTTATCTCTAACAAAAAATTAATTTTTAAAAAAATGACCGAATACGTTTCACAGCGAGAAAAAAATAAAAGGCAAGATAGAATTTTCTAGACATAAAGAAGTTGTTTACCGAGTTTTAGCTCTTATCTCTAACAAAAAATTAATTTTTAAAAAAATGACCGAATACGTTTCACAGCGAGAAAAAAATAAAAGGCAAGATAGAATTTTCTAGACATAAAGAAGTTGTTTACCGAGTTTTAGCTCTTATCTCTAACAAAAAATTAATTTTTAAAAAAATGACCGAATACGTTTCACAGCGAGAAAAAAATAAAAGGCAAGATAGAATTTTCTAGACATAAAGAAGTTGTTTACCGAGTTTTAGCTCTTATCTCTAACAAAAAATTAATTTTTAAAAAAATGACCGAATACGTTTCACAGCGAGAAAAAAATAAAAGGCAAGATAGAATTTTCTAGACATAAAGAAGTTGTTTACCGAGTTTTAGCTCTTATCTCTAACAAAAAATTAATTTTTAAAAAAATGACCGAATACGTTTCACAGCGAGAAAAAAATAAAAGGCAAGATAGAATTTTCTAGACATAAAGAAGTTGTTTACCGAGTTTTAGCTCTTATCTCTAACAAAAAATTAATTTTTAAAAAAATGACCGAATACGTTTCACAGCGAAAAAAATAAAAGGCAAGATAGAATTTTCTAGACATAAAGAAGTTGTTTACCGAGTTTTAGCTCTTATCTCTAACAAAAAATTAATTTTTAAAAAAATGACCGAATACGTTTCACAGCGAGAAAAAAATAAAAGGCAAGATAGAATTTTCTAGACATAAAGAAGTTGTTTACCGAGTTTTAGCTCTTATCTCTAACAAAAAATTAATTTTTAAAAAAATGACCGAATACGTTTCACAGCGAGAAAAAAATAAAAGGCAAGATAGAATTTTCTAGACATAAAGAAGTTGTTTACCGAGTTTTAGCTCTTATCTCTAACAAAAAATTAATTTTTAAAAAAATGACCGAATACGTTTCACAGCGAGAAAAAAATAAAAGGCAAGATAGAATTTTCTAGACATAAAGAAGTTGTTTACCGAGTTTTAGCTCTTATCTCTAACAAAAATTAATTTTTAAAAAAATGACCGAATACGTTTCACAGCGAGAAAAAAATAAAAGGCAAGATAGAATTTTCTAGACATAAAGAAGTTGTTTACCGAGTTTTAGCTCTTATCTCTAACAAAAAATTAATTTTAAAAAAATGACCGAATACGTTTCACAGCGAGAAAAAATAAAAGGCAAGATAGAATTTTCTAGACATAAAGAAGTTGTCTACCAAGTGTCAGCTGTTACTTCTTCTCAATACTGATATAAAATAAAAATCTTTATTATTTATTTAACCTTTATTGTTTCATTAAACTTCATTTATTTTATATTATAGTTTTATTCTTTTAGCTACTTGTAAACTAATCTAATTTTATATCATCATTTTACCGGATTATTCTTCAGTACATCGATTGTGTATCTAAAATAATATCATTATCCTTATTCTGTTTTTTTCCAAAATTCTTTTAAATATCTTTTTTGGTTAGATTACTTTATACTTTTTACTTTTATTTTTTAATTTCAAAAAAAAAATTTGGTGATTGTTCTATTCTGTTACAATGTGCATTATCATATTCTAATGAATTATTCATTACATACATTTAAAAAAACTTGTTAAAAATGAAATTAAAATTATGTTTATTATTACGCTGTGAATGTGTCAACAGCGGTCATGCCTGTATCTGTATCCCATATTTGCCACAACCTTTCTGTATCTGCATTTGTGTATTTCGGTTTCAGCTGATACATTTGATTTGGCGTGTAATTTGTTCCAGTTAATGGATTAATTGGGAGATCTTCATGCGGTGTGTTATTATTGTACTCCCAAATAAAGGCAGGAATAGCCTGAATGCTTTGGCAGCGCTCCAATGTCGGCCAGAATCTCTCAATCTTCCCATTTTGGTAGGGAGAATGAGAGTCTGTATGCCGCCATTGGACGCCCCAAAGATCAAGTAGATTTGAAAGGCGCCCTATTTTCTGAACCGTTGTCGGTCCAGAAACAATAAGGGGCGCCAAATTCAATGAAGGCGGAAGCCGCAACGTTCGCTGTCGTCGCTGCCAGCATATCTGGTATTTGTATACACGCTAGGACTTTGCGGCTAAAATCGTCGATTATGCCATAAATATACTGGCCACGAACACCCCTAAAATAATGAAATCTGCGTGCCAGATAAGATTGGGTGAAAGCGCCCAATATCTTACTGCTGTTTCTGGCCCGGCATGCTCTAATCGCGTCTTGGTGAAATGATTTTCTTTGAAGTATCTGCGTACTTCTCTATAAGATAAATCAATTTGTTGTATCATAAGACGAAATGGTGGAAGTGAACTCAAAATAAGAGTAATTAGGTTATTTTGCCGACCAAATATATTTACAAGGCAAAATATCATATTACATGTCAACCTATTATCAGTATGTTTTGATAAAAAAAAATTTATCAAATATCATATTAAAATTAACATCTTATATTATATTTCAATATCTACACTATAAATTTTTTTATTCAATATCATAGATTTCAAAAATTTATTTCAATTTTAAATTAATTTATGGTTTTCATCAAAATTGTTTTTTATTAAAAAGCATGTTTCACAATTTTTACGGTTTCTTTCAAAAGTTATAAAAAGAGAGTCAATAAGAAATTTCAACGCTTCAAGAAGGAATCAAAGAAATTGACGAAGTTCCAGAATTTTATTCAACAATTCTTAATCAATTAACAAAAACTATACCGAAACTTATCTTACCATCCAAATCAAATCACATTACATACGGAATAAACATTTAATCTTTTACCATTAAAATTATATTTATACGTTATTTAATTTTTTTACGTCTAAGTTGAATAGGATAATAGCCGAAGATATAAAGTAACTATAGTTTACAAGCTAAGGAACAAATCAGCATTGAAACTAAAAAATGCTGAAATATTATAATAAATTGAAGAAATACTGTGATAGAATACCTAGTTATACTAGATACTATTATAATATGAATTCATTTGTATTGAATATCGATAATAAAAAATCGATGAAATATTAAAATGAGAATAAATTAATAATGAGATTATAAATTAGAATTATTTCTCTTTTATTTAAAATAAAAACTTAGTTCTATTTAAATTCGATAAAGAAGTACGAAAAAGTTGTATTATACGTATGATGTTGCCCGATGTTTGGTAACACTATTGTAGAATATAAGCATATATGATAGAAAAGCAATATGCTTAATATCGAGTAATTCTAATTTTTTACGAAATTATTCAAATACGTTATTTTTTAGTTTCAATGCTGATTTGTTCCTTAGCTTGTAAACTATAGTTACTTTATATCTTCGGCTATTATCCTATTCAACTTAGACGTAAAAAAATTAAATAACGTATAAATATAATTTTAATGGTAAAAGATTAAATGTTTATTCCGTATGTAATGTGATTTGATTTGGATGGTAAGATAAGTTTCGGTATAGTTTTTGTTAATTGATTAAGAATTGTTGAATAAAATTCTGGAACTTCGTCAATTTCTTTGATTCCTTCTTGAAGCGTTGAAATTTCTTATTGACTCTCTTTTTATAACTTTTGAAAGAAACCGTAAAAATTGTGAAACATGCTTTTTAATAAAAAACAATTTTGATGAAAACCATAAATTAATTTAAAATTGAAATAAATTTTTGAAATCTATGATATTGAATAAAAAAATTTATAGTGTAGATATTGATATAGATATAGATGTTAATTTTAATATGATATTTGATAAATTTTTTTTATCAAAACATACTGATAATAGGTTGACATGTAATATGATATTTTGCCTTGTAAATATATTTGGTCGGCAAAATAACCTAATTACTCTTATTTTGAGTTCACTTCCACCATTTCGTCTTATGATACAACAAATTGATTTATCTTATAGAGAAGTACGCAGATACTTCAAAGAAAATCATTTCACCAAGACGCGATTAGAGCATGCCGGGCCAGAAACAGCAGTAAGATATTGGGCGCTTTCACCCAATCTTATCTGGCACGCAGATGTTCATTATTTTAGGGGTGTTCGTGGCCAGTATATTTATGGCATAATCGACGATTTTAGCCGCAAAGTCCTAGCGTGTATACAAATACCAGATATGCTGGCAGCGACGACAGCGAACGTTGCGGCTTCCGCCTTCATTGAATTTGGCGCCCCTTATTGTTTCTGGACCGACAACGGTTCAGAAAATAGGGGCGCCTTTCAAGATCTACTTGATCTTTGGGGCGTCCAATGGCGGCATACAGACTCTCATTCTCCCTACCAAAATGGGAAGATTGAGAGATTCTGGCCGACATTGGAGCGCTGCCAAAGCATTCAGGCTATTCCTGCCTTTATTTGGGAGTACAATAATAACACACCGCATGAAGATCTCCCAATTAATCCATTAACTGGAACAAATTACACGCCAAATCAAATGTATCAGCTGAAACCGAAATACACAAATGCAGATACAGAAAGGTTGTGGCAAATATGGGATACAGATACAGGCATGACCGCTGTTGACACATTCACAGCGTAATAATAAACATAATTTTTTAATTTCATTTTTAACAAGTTTTTTTAAATGTATGTAATGAATAATTCATTAGAATATGATAATGCACATTGTAACAGAATAGAACAATCACCAAATTTTTTTTTTGAAATTAAAAAATAAAAGTAAAAAGTATAAAGTAATCTAACCAAAAAAGATATTTAAAAGAATTTTGGAAAAAACAGAATAAGGATAATGATATTATTTTAGATACACAATCGATGTACTGAAGAATAATCCGGTAAAATGATGATATAAAATTAGATTAGTTTACAAGTAGCTAAAAGAATAAAACTATAATATAAAATAAATGAAGTTTAATGAAACAATAAAGGTTAAATAAATAATAAAGATTTTTATTTTATATCAGTATTGAGAAGAAGTAACAGCTGACACTTGGTAGACAACTTCTTTATGTCTAGAAAATTCTATCTTGCCTTTTATTTTTTCTCGCTGTGAAACGTATTCGGTCATTTTTTTAAAAATTAATTTTTTGTTAGAGATAAGAGCTAAAACTCGGTAAACAACTTCTTTATGTCTAGAAAATTCTATCTTGCCTTTTATTTTTTTCTCGCTGTGAAACGTATTCGGTCATTTTTTTAAAAATTAATTTTTTGTTAGAGATAAGAGCTAAAACTCGGTAAACAACTTCTTTATGTCTAGAAAATTCTATCTTGCCTTTTATTTTTTTCTCGCTGTGAAACGTATTCGGTCATTTTTTTTAAAAATTAATTTTTTGTTAGAGATAAGAGCTAAAACTCGGTAAACAACTTCTTTATGTCTAGAAAATTCTATCTTGCCTTTTATTTTTTTCTCGCTGTGAAACGTATTCGGTCATTTTTTTAAAAATTAATTTTTTGTTAGAGATAAGAGCTAAAACTCGGTAAACAACTTCTTTATGTCTAGAAAATTCTATCTTGCCTTTTATTTTTTTCTCGCTGTGAAACGTATTCGGTCATTTTTTTAAAAATTAATTTTTTGTTAGAGATAAGAGCTAAAACTTTGCAGACAACTCCCCCATGTCTAGCAAATTTAACATTCGTCTCCCATTTTTATATATTTGGTTTAGAATGTTCGAAAATGCGTAATATGGTCATTAATATTAATTAAAAAGAACCTTGAATTAATTCAATCTGATCTCACAAAATATTTTAAATTACAAACTTTGTAGTTTGAATAGATAATTAGTATTAAACTCAAATAACTAGTTTATTTTTGAATAAAAATTATTTGAATTCATTCAATTTTGTGAATTTCCCTTCAAAAATCAAGTTTAAATATCTTATTTGCCATATAATTATAAATACAATGAAACATATTCGAAATTGAAAAGAATGACTTTTTCTGTTCTTTCAATCATTCAATTTGAATTTTGCAATATTGGATTTCTCATTAAATAGCTATTAAAAACAACAAGCAATTTAACTTACATTCAAATTTATTTGTGTTATATTCAATCTTCTCAAAACTTATAATTTTCGGCTATAGCATGAGTATATGCTATATAATATAATAAACCTATAATAGTATCATTCTTTCAATTATTTGAAGAGAAAACCGAAAAAATCTATTTTCGGTCTATAACAAAAAATAATTGTATTTTAAAAAACGATTAAATTATCCTTTCATTATTTTAAACTTGAATTAGTTTTTATGATTGACTAAAGCAATCATATTTATTCATCATTAAATAAACAAAAAAATAATATTTGAGAGTTATTTCAAAAAAACACATTGAATTTATTAATTTGTCTCAATTTCAGTATTATAAATTTTTATAATTTCAATATTTTGAAATACACTTTTTAATATTTCAATATTTATGATATTTCAATGTATTAAGTGGTCTCAAATTGAGCTTCTCAAATATAAGTTTGCCTATTCAAATAATAAAATTAAATAATATTTAAAATAATAAATAAAAGTGATTGAGGTTATAGCAAAACGGCTGTTTTATTCATTAATTCTTAAAAATAAAAAGGGTAAAAACTAAATAAAATGGGTAAAACTCAATAGTGTCTGTGCTATCATTCAATTTGAAGGTGTCTTTTGAAGCCGCAAGACACATTGAATTTTTGAATAGTGTATTATGGTTTGACAGACACCAATGAAAAAAATAAAATGATATTTATTTTAAATATATAAGATCCTTATATAAAATATAAATATTTTATCGTTTTATTTTCTTGTTTTAGAAATGTTTTTTATTGAAAAATCGATAAAACTAACTCGAAAATAAAATTATTGATTTAAAGACACTATGATGACACCAGGCAAATCTTCCAAGACACCTATCGTCGGGAATCTAGCAACCCTATTAAAATTCAAAAATCCCTTAATTCCTGAGGATTTTGGAAAAAAGTTTTTACATGAACATGTGTATATTATATGAAGTATATTGATAAGGTAAAAATCAAATTTTATTGCATATTCATCGAGAAAATAAACTAACGAATCCCTCAAAATTGAGAGGGTAATCCTCCTCCTCTCAAATAAACGTATATACGGGTGCACCTTTAAATCATCTTGTTTCCTATTCCAAAAGAATGTCGTCGTTAGACTAAACAATTATTTTTTATTTAAACTAAAATTATTAATTGAATAGGTCAAAAATAAGAACGCGATTTTTGGGCTAAAATTCAAAAGTTTACAACATTTTGAACGGTTTTTTCCTCTCAATTTGCTTTTCTCGTCTCAATTTGTGTCCCTAGTATACTTAACTTGGCACGATTTGACATACACAGATCGAACATATTTTACAAACTCTATCATAATCCTTTCTAATAATTGTCGAAATAAAAATCGTTTATCAACAATCACATTATTTTTTTATTGTTTTCAAACTTCTTTTCATACCTTTTCTTTATTTAATAAAGTTCAGTTTTTTATTTTTATTAATTTTTCTTTTCAATTTCAAAAGATGTATTCAATTAATTGTGTTATTCGATATATTCAATTGGTTTAAGAATTAGATTAAAGTTTAATAAATTATCATAATAAAATTTTCGGATTGTTTTTTAGAAAATATGTGTATCGTTTTGAATGATTTTATAATGTGTATATACGAAGAATTAGAGGGTGTGAGAAACTATTACAAACGATAGTACTCACACCCTCCAATTCCTAGCCAAAATGGCTAAAAATTGGGTGCAATTTTTTACATTGCACCCATTTTTTAGCCATTTTGGCTGAGAACTACGGTCTGCGAGGCACATAAATAGAATCAGTACCTCGCAGACTATAGTTCTCTATATGGCGTCGAAAATTTTAATAATATATTTTTATATCTTGTATTATAACACAACATATTCACATATATAGCAATAGCAAATCTATATTAACTTAGCCTTAAAACACCAAACTTCTACTTGCATTCTCACTCACAAATGTTAAACACCCTTCTCCAAAAATATAAATTCTTCACAATTTTTTTTAAATTGAGAACATATAAACTGTTATAATTCAATAGTTTCAGATATTAATTAATAATAACAAATTTAAAACATCACATATTAATGATTTTTTTTAAAAAAAATAAAATTTTATTTTCACTTCAAATTTTCATCTCAAATAATTTTAATTAGTGTATACCTTACATCATTATTCTCCATTTTTCAAATATGACAAATAGATGTCAAACACTGTCAAATACTGTCACTTTTTATCAGAAGTGAAGTCATGCTATTTTTCATGCACAACAATTTTTAACCATTTTGGCTGGGGACTATAGCCTGCGAGGTACATAGATAGAATCAGTACCTCGCAGACTATAGTTCTCTATATGGCGTCGAGAAATTTTGGCGAAATGTCGTCGCATTTCACCAAAATTTTCTCGACGCCATAGGAAGAATTGAAGGGTGTGAGTACTATTGCATGAAATAGTATCTCACACCACCAATTCTTAGCTTAAATATATTTCAATTTTGTCAAAAATTTTTTGACTCCTTATCAAAAATTAATTCAATAATTATACATATTTTTTTAAATATCATTTTATAATAAATATAGATTTATTAAATAGCCTTCTATAATATAATTATATTGATTATATATTTGTGATAAATACCTTATTTTCATAAAATCTGACACGTAAAGTTGTCACTATATCATACCGAAATGCATCACTAGCAAAAGTGACATTTGGCGCCAATTTTAAATTAGTGGATTTTGTGTTTATTATTTAAAAAAATATAATTGATAAAATATAATTAACATTAATAGAATAATATGGATAAGATTTGATAAAAAACAATCATAAATTTTTTTTTGGGCGCCATATAGAGAACTATAGTCTGCGAGGTACTGATTCTATCCATGTACCTCGCAGACCATAGTTCTCAGCCAAAATGGCTGAAAATTGCTCACAATTGTTGAAATTGTGAGCAATTTTTAGCCGTTTTGGCTAAGAATTGGAGGGTGTGAGTACTATAGCATGTAATAGTATCTCACACCCTCCAATTCTTCCTATGGCGCCGAAAAATTTTTGGTGAAATGCGACGACATTTCACCAAAAATTTTCGGCGCCATATAGAGAACTATAGTCTGCGAGGTACTGATTCTATCTATGTACCTCGCAGACCATAGTTCTCAGCCAAAATGCCTCTAAAATTTGTATACCTATAAACTCAAACTTCAATATATTCAATTTTATTTTTATAATTAATTTAAATATATCCATATAATTCTAATGTTTTCTTTTAATTTAAAAATAATAATAATAATAATTAAAAATAAAAATAAAAATAAACTTTTCTATAATATTTATAAAGCTGATTTGATATATAACATATTTAGCTTAACAAAATAACTTAGAAAAATTGCCGCACAAAATAAGAGTAAGTGTCACTTTTTGTCACTTTTCTAGTGATGCATTTCGGTACGGAACAATCGAACCTGTGCACAATTCATATCTTTTGAGGTTATCGTCCGGCCAAACACCACATATCGTTTTTATATAAGGTAGTCACCAAATCTAAGTATAGTGGTTTCGTCATCGTGTCATTTCGGTTCACGAAAAAAATCTGAATGAACTGTTGTAAACAGAAATTCATCAAAAGTGACACCTCAGAAAAGCTAAAATATTGAATTTTTGGAACTTTTGATAGAGCACGTTTTTAAATATTAATTAAAGTAAATGTATATTTTGTAAGGATTCTTTTGAATAAAAAAAATAAAATTTTGAATAAGAACACAAAATCTTCTGAAAAATAATATCACATAAACTCATATTATTTTCTAATATATAACTATTTTATGTAAAAATCAAATTCAATGATCTTAAAAGCGAAGGATAAACCTTGTTATAGACCGAAAATAGATTTTTTCGGTTTTCTCTTCAAATAATTGAAAGAATGATACTATTATAGGTTTATTATATTATATAGCATATACTCATGCTATAGCCGAAAATTATAAGTTTTGAGAAGATTGAATATAACACAAATAAATTTGAATGTAAGTTAAATTGCTTGTTGTTTTTAATAGCTATTTAATGAGAAATCCAATATTGCAAAATTCAAATTGAATGATTGAAAGAACAGAAAAAGTCATTCTTTTCAATTTCGAATATGTTTCATTGTATTTATAATTATATGGCAAATAAGATATTTAAACTTGATTTTTGAAGGGAAATTCACAAAATTGAATGAATTCAAATAATTTTTATTCAAAAATAAACTAGTTATTTGAGTTTAATACTAATTATCTATTCAAACTACAAAGTTTGTAATTTAAAATATTTTGTGAGATCAGATTGAATTAATTCAAGGTTCTTTTTAATTAATATTAATGACCATATTACGCATTTTCGAACATTCTAAACCAAATATATAAAAATGGGAGACGAATGTTAAATTTGCTAGACATGGGGAGTTGTCTGCAAAGTTTTAGCTCTTATCTCTAACAAAAAATTAATTTTTAAAAAAATGACCGAATACGTTTCACAGCGAGAAAAAAATAAAAGGCAAGATAGAATTTTCTAGACATAAAGAAGTTGTTTACCGAGTTTTAGCTCTTATCTCTAACAAAAAATTAATTTTTAAAAAAATGACCGAATACGTTTCACAGCGAGAAAAAAATAAAAGGCAAGATAGAATTTTCTAGACATAAAGAAGTTGTTTACCGAGTTTTAGCTCTTATCTCTAACAAAAAATTAATTTTTAAAAAAATGACCGAATACGTTTCACAGCGAGAAAAAAATAAAAGGCAAGATAGAATTTTCTAGACATAAAGAAGTTGTTTACCGAGTTTTAGCTCTTATCTCTAACAAAAAATTAATTTTTAAAAAAATGACCGAATACGTTTCACAGCGAGAAAAAAATAAAAGGCAAGATAGAATTTTCTAGACATAAAGAAGTTGTTTACCGAGTTTTAGCTCTTATCTCTAACAAAAAATTAATTTTTAAAAAAATGACCGAATACGTTTCACAGCGAGAAAAAAATAAAAGGCAAGATAGAATTTTCTAGACATAAAGAAGTTGTTTACCGAGTTTTAGCTCTTATCTCTAACAAAAAATTAATTTTTAAAAAAATGACCGAATACGTTTCACAGCGAGAAAAAAATAAAAGGCAAGATAGAATTTTCTAGACATAAAGAAGTTGTTTACCGAGTTTTAGCTCTTATCTCTAACAAAAAATTAATTTTTAAAAAAATGACCGAATACGTTTCACAGCGAGAAAAAAATAAAAGGCAAGATAGAATTTTCTAGACATAAAGAAGTTGTTTACCGAGTTTTAGCTCTTATCTCTAACAAAAAATTAATTTTTAAAAAAATGACCGAATACGTTTCACAGCGAGAAAAAAATAAAAGGCAAGATAGAATTTTCTAGACATAAAGAAGTTGTTTACCGAGTTTTAGCTCTTATCTCTAACAAAAAATTAATTTTTAAAAAAATGACCGAATACGTTTCACAGCGAGAAAAAAATAAAAGGCAAGATAGAATTTTCTAGACATAAAGAAGTTGTTTACCGAGTTTTAGCTCTTATCTCTAACAAAAAATTAATTTTTAAAAAAATGACCGAATACGTTTCACAGCGAGAAAAAAATAAAAGGCAAGATAGAATTTTCTAGACATAAAGAAGTTGTTTACCGAGTTTTAGCTCTTATCTCTAACAAAAAATTAATTTTTAAAAAAATGACCGAATACGTTTCACAGCGAGAAAAAATAAAAGGCAAGATAGAATTTTCTAGACATAAAGAAGTTGTCTACCAAGTGTCAGCTGTTACTTCTTCTCAATACTGATATAAAATAAAAATCTTTATTATTTATTTAACCTTTATTGTTTCATTAAACTTCATTTATTTTATATTATAGTTTTATTCTTTTAGCTACTTGTAAACTAATCTAATTTTATATCATCATTTTACCGGATTATTCTTCAGTACATCGATTGTGTATCTAAAATAATATCATTATCCTTATTCTGTTTTTTCCAAAATTCTTTTAAATATCTTTTTTGGTTAGATTACTTTATACTTTTTACTTTTTTTTTTAATTTCAAAAAAAAAATTTGGTGATTGTTCTATTCTGTTACAATGTGCATTATCATATTCTAATGAATTATTCATTACATACATTTAAAAAAACTTGTTAAAAATGAAATTAAAAATTATGTTTATTATTACGCTGTGAATGTGTCAACAGCGGTCATGCCTGTATCTGTATCCATATTTGCCACAACCTTTCTGTATCTGCATTTGTGTATTTCGGTTTCAGCTGATACATTTGATTTGGCGTGTAATTTGTTCCAGTTAATGGATTAATTGGGAGATCTTCATGCGGTGTGTTATTATTGTACTCCCAAATAAAGGCAGGAATAGCCTGAATGCTTTGGCAGCGCTCCAATGTCGGCCAGAATCTCTCAATCTTCCCATTTTGGTAGGGAGAATGAGAGTCTGTATGGCCGGGCCCCCCCAAATTCAAGTAGATCTTGAAAGGCGCCCCTATTTTCTGAACCGTTGTCGGTCCAGAAACAATAAGGGGCGCCAAATTCAATGAAGGCGGAAGCCGCAACGTTCGCTGTCGTCGCTGCCAGCATATCTGGTATTTGTATACACGCTAGGACTTTGCGGCTAAAATCGTCGATTATGCCATAAATATACTGGCCACGAACACCCCTAAAATAATGAACATCTGCGTGCCAGATAAGATTGGGTGAAAGCGCCCAATATCTTACTGCTGTTTCTGGCCCGGCATGCTCTAATCGCGTCTTGGTGAAATGATTTTCTTTGAAGTATCTGCGTACTTCTCTATAAGATAAATCAATTTGTTGTATCATAAGACGAAATGGTGGAAGTGAACTCAAAATAAGAGTAATTAGGTTATTTTGCCGACCAAATATATTTACAAGGCAAAATATCATATTACATGTCAACCTATTATCAGTATGTTTTGATAAAAAAATTTATCAAATATCATATTAAAATTAACATCTATATCTATATCAATATCTACACTATAAATTTTTTTATTCAATATCATAGATTTCAAAAATTTATTTCAATTTTAAATTAATTTATGGTTTTCATCAAAATTGTTTTTTATTAAAAAGCATGTTTCACAATTTTTACGGTTTCTTTCAAAAGTTATAAAAAGAGAGTCAATAAGAAATTTCAACGCTTCAAGAAGGAATCAAAGAAATTGACGAAGTTCCAGAATTTTATTCAACAATTCTTAATCAATTAACAAAAACTATACCGAAACTTATCTTACCATCCAAATCAAATCACATTACATACGGAATAAACATTTAATCTTTTACCATTAAAATTATATTTATACGTTATTTAATTTTTTTACGTCTAAGTTGAATAGGATAATAGCCGAAGATATAAAGTAACTATAGTTTACAAGCTAAGGAACAAATCAGCATTGAAACTAAAAAATGCTGAAATATTATAATAAATTGAAGAAATACTGTGATAGAATACCTAGTTATACTAGATACTATTATAATATGAATTCATTTGTATTGAATATCGATAATAAAAAATCGATGAAATATTAAAATGAGAATAAATTAATAATGAGATTATAAATTAGAATTATTTCTCTTTTATTTAAAATAAAAACTTAGTTCTATTTAAATTCGATAAAGAAGTACGAAAAAGTTGTATTATACGTATGATGTTGCCCGATGTTTGGTAACACTATTGTAGAATATAAGCATATATGATAGAAAAGCAATATGCTTAATATCGAGTAATTCTAATTTTTTACGAAATTATTCAAATACGTTATTTTTTAGTTTCAATGCTGATTTGTTCCTTAGCTTGTAAACTATAGTTACTTTATATCTTCGGCTATTATCCTATTCAACTTAGACGTAAAAAAATTAAATAACGTATAAATATAATTTTAATGGTAAAAGATTAAATGTTTATTCCGTATGTAATGTGATTTGATTTGGATGGTAAGATAAGTTTCGGTATAGTTTTTGTTAATTGATTAAGAATTGTTGAATAAAATTCTGGAACTTCGTCAATTTCTTTGATTCCTTCTTGAAGCGTTGAAATTTCTTATTGACTCTCTTTTTATAACTTTTGAAAGAAACCGTAAAAATTGTGAAACATGCTTTTTAATAAAAAACAATTTTGATGAAAACCATAAATTAATTTAAAATTGAAATAAATTTTTGAAATCTATGATATTGAATAAAAAAATTTATAGTGTAGATATTGATATAGATATAGATGTTAATTTTAATATGATATTTGATAAATTTTTTTTATCAAAACATACTGATAATAGGTTGACATGTAATATGATATTTTGCCTTGTAAATATATTTGGTCGGCAAAATAACCTAATTACTCTTATTTTGAGTTCACTTCCACCATTTCGTCTTATGATACAACAAATTGATTTATCTTATAGAGAAGTACGCAGATACTTCAAAGAAAATCATTTCACCAAGACGCGATTAGAGCATGCCGGGCCAGAAACAGCAGTAAGATATTGGGCGCTTTCACCCAATCTTATCTGGCACGCAGATGTTCATTATTTTAGGGGTGTTCGTGGCCAGTATATTTATGGCATAATCGACGATTTTAGCCGCAAAGTCCTAGCGTGTATACAAATACCAGATATGCTGGCAGCGACGACAGCGAACGTTGCGGCTTCCGCCTTCATTGAATTTGGCGCCCCTTATTGTTTCTGGACCGACAACGGTTCAGAAAATAGGGGCGCCTTTCAAGATCTACTTGATCTTTGGGGCGTCCAATGGCGGCATACAGACTCTCATTCTCCCTACCAAAATGGGAAGATTGAGAGATTCTGGCCGACATTGGAGCGCTGCCAAAGCATTCAGGCTATTCCTGCCTTTATTTGGGAGTACAATAATAACACACCGCATGAAGATCTCCCAATTAATCCATTAACTGGAACAAATTACACGCCAAATCAAATGTATCAGCTGAAACCGAAATACACAAATGCAGATACAGAAAGGTTGTGGCAAATATGGGATACAGATACAGGCATGACCGCTGTTGACACATTCACAGCGTAATAATAAACATAATTTTTTAATTTCATTTTTAACAAGTTTTTTTAAATGTATGTAATGAATAATTCATTAGAATATGATAATGCACATTGTAACAGAATAGAACAATCACCAAATTTTTTTTTTGAAATTAAAAAATAAAAGTAAAAAGTATAAAGTAATCTAACCAAAAAAGATATTTAAAAGAATTTTGGAAAAAACAGAATAAGGATAATGATATTATTTTAGATACACAATCGATGTACTGAAGAATAATCCGGTAAAATGATGATATAAAATTAGATTAGTTTACAAGTAGCTAAAAGAATAAAACTATAATATAAAATAAATGAAGTTTAATGAAACAATAAAGGTTAAATAAATAATAAAGATTTTTATTTTATATCAGTATTGAGAAGAAGTAACAGCTGACACTTGGTAGACAACTTCTTTATGTCTAGAAAATTCTATCTTGCCTTTTATTTTTTTCTCGCTGTGAAACGTATTCGGTCATTTTTTTAAAAATTAATTTTTTGTTAGAGATAAGAGCTAAAACTCGGTAAACAACTTCTTTATGTCTAGAAAATTCTATCTTGCCTTTTATTTTTTTCTCGCTGTGAAACGTATTCGGTCATTTTTTTAAAAATTAATTTTTTGTTAGAGATAAGAGCTAAAACTCGGTAAACAACTTCTTTATGTCTAGAAAATTCTATCTTGCCTTTTATTTTTTTCTCGCTGTGAAACGTATTCGGTCATTTTTTTAAAAATTAATTTTTTGTTAGAGATAAGAGCTAAAACTCGGTAAACAACTTCTTTATGTCTAGAAAATTCTATCTTGCCTTTTATTTTTTTCTCGCTGTGAAACGTATTCGGTCATTTTTTTAAAAATTAATTTTTTGTTAGAGATAAGAGCTAAAACTCGGTAAACAACTTCTTTATGTCTAGAAAATTCTATCTTGCCTTTTATTTTTTTCTCGCTGTGAAACGTATTCGGTCATTTTTTTAAAAATTAATTTTTTGTTAGAGATAAGAGCTAAAACTTTGCAGACAACTCCCCCATGTCTAGCAAATTTAACATTCGTCTCCCATTTTTATATATTTGGTTTAGAATGTTCGAAAATGCGTAATATGGTCATTAATATTAATTAAAAAGAACCTTGAATTAATTCAATCTGATCTCACAAAATATTTTAAATTACAAACTTTGTAGTTTGAATAGATAATTAGTATTAAACTCAAATAACTAGTTTATTTTTGAATAAAAATTATTTGAATTCATTCAATTTTGTGAATTTCCCTTCAAAAATCAAGTTTAAATATCTTATTTGCCATATAATTATAAATACAATGAAACATATTCGAAATTGAAAAGAATGACTTTTTCTGTTCTTTCAATCATTCAATTTGAATTTTGCAATATTGGATTTCTCATTAAATAGCTATTAAAAACAACAAGCAATTTAACTTACATTCAAATTTATTTGTGTTATATTCAATCTTCTCAAAACTTATAATTTTCGGCTATAGCATGAGTATATGCTATATAATATAATAAACCTATAATAGTATCATTCTTTCAATTATTTGAAGAGAAAACCGAAAAAATCTATTTTCGGTCTATAACAAAAAATAATTGTATTTTAAAAAACGATTAAATTATCCTTTCATTATTTTAAACTTGAATTAGTTTTTATGATTGACTAAAGCAATCATATTTATTCATCATTAAATAAACAAAAAAATAATATTTGAGAGTTATTTCAAAAAAACACATTGAATTTATTAATTTGTCTCAATTTCAGTATTATAAATTTTTATAATTTCAATATTTTGAAATACACTTTTTAATATTTCAATATTTATGATATTTCAATGTATTAAGTGGTCTCAAATTGAGCTTCTCAAATATAAGTTTGCCTATTCAAATAATAAAATTAAATAATATTTAAAATAATAAATAAAAGTGATTGAGGTTATAGCAAAACGGCTGTTTTATTCATTAATTCTTAAAAATAAAAAGGGTAAAAACTAAATAAAATGGGTAAAACTCAATAGTGTCTGTGCTATCATTCAATTTGAAGGTGTCTTTTGAAGCCGCAAGACACATTGAATTTTTGAATAGTGTATTATGGTTTGACAGACACCAATGAAAAAAATAAAATGATATTTATTTTAAATATATAAGATCCTTATATAAAATATAAATATTTTATCGTTTTATTTTCTTGTTTTAGAAATGTTTTTTATTGAAAAATCGATAAAACTAACTCGAAAATAAAATTATTGATTTAAAGACACTATGATGACACCAGGCAAATCTTCCAAGACACCTATCGTCGGGAATCTAGCAACCCTATTAAAATTCAAAAATCCCTTAATTCCTGAGGATTTTGGAAAAAAGTTTTTACATGAACATGTGTATATTATATGAAGTATATTGATAAGGTAAAAATCAAATTTTATTGCATATTCATCGAGAAAATAAACTAACGAATCCCTCAAAATTGAGAGGGTAATCCTCCTCCTCTCAAATAAACGTATATACGGGTGCACCTTTAAATCATCTTGTTTCCTATTCCAAAAGAATGTCGTCGTTAGACTAAACAATTATTTTTTATTTAAACTAAAATTATTAATTGAATAGGTCAAAAATAAGAACGCGATTTTTGGGCTAAAATTCAAAAGTTTACAACATTTTGAACGGTTTTTTCCTCTCAATTTGCTTTTCTCGTCTCAATTTGTGTCCCTAGTATACTTAACTTGGCACGATTTGACATACACAGATCGAACATATTTTACAAACTCTATCATAATCCTTTCTAATAATTGTCGAAATAAAAATCGTTTATCAACAATCACATTATTTTTTTATTGTTTTCAAACTTCTTTTCATACCTTTTCTTTATTTAATAAAGTTCAGTTTTTTATTTTTATTAATTTTTCTTTTCAATTTCAAAAGATGTATTCAATTAATTGTGTTATTCGATATATTCAATTGGTTTAAGAATTAGATTAAAGTTTAATAAATTATCATAATAAAATTTTCGGATTGTTTTTTAGAAAATATGTGTATCGTTTTGAATGATTTTATAATGTGTATATACGAAGAATTAGAGGGTGTGAGAAACTATTACAAACGATAGTACTCACACCCTCCAATTCCTAGCCAAAATGGCTAAAAATTGGGTGCAATTTTTTACATTGCACCCATTTTTTAGCCATTTTGGCTGAGAACTACGGTCTGCGAGGCACATAAATAGAATCAGTACCTCGCAGACTATAGTTCTCTATATGGCGTCGAAAATTTTAATAATATATTTTTATATCTTGTATTATAACACATATTCACATATATAGCAATAGCAAATCTATATTAACTTAGCCTTAAAACACCAAACTTCTACTTGCATTCTCACTCACAAATGTTAAACACCCTTCTCCAAAAATATAAATTCTTCACAATTTTTTTTAAATTGAGAACATATAAACTGTTATAATTCAATAGTTTCAGATATTAATTAATAATAACAAATTTAAAACATCACATATTAATGATTTTTTTTAAAAAAAATAAAATTTTATTTTCACTTCAAATTTTCATCTCAAATAATTTTAATTAGTGTATACCTTACATCATTATTCTCCATTTTTCAAATATGACAAATAGATGTCAAACACTGTCAAATACTGTCACTTTTTATCAGAAGTGAAGTCATGCTATTTTTCATGCACAACAATTTTTAACCATTTTGGCTGGGGACTATAGCCTGCGAGGTACATAGATAGAATCAGTACCTCGCAGACTATAGTTCTCTATATGGCGTCGAGAAATTTTGGCGAAATGTCGTCGCATTTCACCAAAATTTTCTCGACGCCATAGGAAGAATTGAAGGGTGTGAGTACTATTGCATGAAATAGTATCTCACACCACCAATTCTTAGCTTAAATATATTTCAATTTTGTCAAAAATTTTTTGACTCCTTATCAAAAATTAATTCAATAATTATACATATTTTTTTAAATATCATTTTATAATAAATATAGATTTATTAAATAGCCTTCTATAATATAATTATATTGATTATATATTTGTGATAAATACCTTATTTTCATAAAATCTGACACGTAAAGTTGTCACTATATCATACCGAAATGCATCACTAGCAAAAGTGACATTTGGCGCCAATTTTAAATTAGTGGATTTTGTGTTTATTATTTAAAAAAATATAATTGATAAAATATAATTAACATTAATAGAATAATATGGATAAGATTTGATAAAAAACAATCATAAATTTTTTTTTGGGCGCCATATAGAGAACTATAGTCTGCGAGGTACTGATTCTATCCATGTACCTCGCAGACCATAGTTCTCAGCCAAAATGGCTGAAAATTGCTCACAATTGTTGAAATTGTGAGCAATTTTTAGCCGTTTTGGCTAAGAATTGGAGGGTGTGAGTACTATAGCATGTAATAGTATCTCACACCCTCCAATTCTTCCTATGGCGCCGAAAAATTTTTGGTGAAATGCGACGACATTTCACCAAAAATTTTCGGCGCCATATAGAGAACTATAGTCTGCGAGGTACTGATTCTATCTATGTACCTCGCAGACCATAGTTCTCAGCCAAAATGCCTCTAAAATTTGTATACCTATAAACTCAAACTTCAATATATTCAATTTTATTTTTATAATTAATTTAAATATATCCATATAATTCTAATGTTTTCTTTTAATTTAAAAAATAATAATAATAATAATTAAAAATAAAAATAAAAATAAACTTTTCTATAATATTTATAAAGCTGATTTGATATATAACATATTTAGCTTAACAAAATAACTTAGAAAAATTGCCGCACAAAATAAGAGTAAGTGTCACTTTTTGTCACTTTTCTAGTGATGCATTTCGGTACGGAACAATCGAACCTGTGCACAATTCATATCTTTTGAGGTTATCGTCCGGCCAAACACCACATATCGTTTTTATATAAGGTAGTCACCAAATCTAAGTATAGTGGTTTCGTCATCGTGTCATTTCGGTTCACGAAAAAAATCTGAATGAACTGTTGTAAACAGAAATTCATCAAAAGTGACACCTCAGAAAAGCTAAAATATTGAATTTTTGGAACTTTTGATAGAGCACGTTTTTAAATATTAATTAAAGTAAATGTATATTTTGTAAGGATTCTTTTGAATAAAAAAAATAAAATTTTGAATAAGAACACAAAATCTTCTGAAAATAATATCACATAAACTCATATTATTTTCTAATATATAACTATTTTATGTAAAAATCAAATTCAATGATCTTAAAAGCGAAGGATAAACCTTGTTATAGACCGAAAATAGATTTTTTCGGTTTTCTCTTCAAATAATTGAAAGAATGATACTATTATAGGTTTATTATATTATATAGCATATACTCATGCTATAGCCGAAAATTATAAGTTTTGAGAAGATTGAATATAACACAAATAAATTTGAATGTAAGTTAAATTGCTTGTTGTTTTTAATAGCTATTTAATGAGAAATCCAATATTGCAAAATTCAAATTGAATGATTGAAAGAACAGAAAAAGTCATTCTTTTCAATTTCGAATATGTTTCATTGTATTTATAATTATATGGCAAATAAGATATTTAAACTTGATTTTTGAAGGGAAATTCACAAAATTGAATGAATTCAAATAATTTTTATTCAAAAATAAACTAGTTATTTGAGTTTAATACTAATTATCTATTCAAACTACAAAGTTTGTAATTTAAAATATTTTGTGAGATCAGATTGAATTAATTCAAGGTTCTTTTTAATTAATATTAATGACCATATTACGCATTTTCGAACATTCTAAACCAAATATATAAAAATGGGAGACGAATGTTAAATTTGCTAGACATGGGGGAGTTGTCTGCAAAGTTTTAGCTCTTATCTCTAACAAAAATTAATTTTTAAAAAAATGACCGAATACGTTTCACAGCGAGAAAAAAATAAAAGGCAAGATAGAATTTTCTAGACATAAAGAAGTTGTTTACCGAGTTTTAGCTCTTATCTCTAACAAAAAATTAATTTTTAAAAAAATGACCGAATACGTTTCACAGCGAGAAAAAAATAAAAGGCAAGATAGAATTTTCTAGACATAAAGAAGTTGTTTACCGAGTTTTAGCTCTTATCTCTAACAAAAAATTAATTTTTAAAAAAATGACCGAATACGTTTCACAGCGAGAAAAAAATAAAAGGCAAGATAGAATTTTCTAGACATAAAGAAGTTGTTTACCGAGTTTTAGCTCTTATCTCTAACAAAAAATTAATTTTTAAAAAAATACCGAATACGTTTCACAGCGAGAAAAAAATAAAAGGCAAGATAGAATTTTCTAGACATAAAGAAGTTGTTTACCGAGTTTTAGCTCTTATCTCTAACAAAAAATTAATTTTTAAAAAAATGACCGAATACGTTTCACAGCGAGAAAAAAATAAAAGGCAAGATAGAATTTTCTAGACATAAAGAAGTTGTTTACCGAGTTTTAGCTCTTATCTCTAACAAAAAATTAATTTTTAAAAAAATGACCGAATACGTTTCACAGCGAGAAAAAAATAAAAGGCAAGATAGAATTTTCTAGACATAAAGAAGTTGTTTACCGAGTTTTAGCTCTTATCTCTAACAAAAAATTAATTTTTAAAAAAATGACCGAATACGTTTCACAGCGAGAAAAAAATAAAAGGCAAGATAGAATTTTCTAGACATAAAGAAGTTGTTTACCGAGTTTTAGCTCTTATCTCTAACAAAAAATTAATTTTTAAAAAAATGACCGAATACGTTTCACAGCGAGAAAAAAATAAAAGGCAAGATAGAATTTTCTAGACATAAAGAAGTTGTTTACCGAGTTTTAGCTCTTATCTCTAACAAAAAATTAATTTTTAAAAAAATGACCGAATACGTTTCACAGCGAGAAAAAAATAAAAGGCAAGATAGAATTTTCTAGACATAAAGAAGTTGTTTACCGAGTTTTAGCTCTTATCTCTAACAAAAAATTAATTTTTAAAAAAATGACCGAATACGTTTCACAGCGAGAAAAAAATAAAAGGCAAGATAGAATTTTCTAGACATAAAGAAGTTGTCTACCAAGTGTCAGCTGTTACTTCTTCTCAATACTGATATAAAATAAAAATCTTTATTATTTATTTAACCTTTATTGTTTCATTAAACTTCATTTATTTTATATTATAGTTTTATTCTTTTAGCTACTTGTAAACTAATCTAATTTTATATCATCATTTTACCGGATTATTCTTCAGTACATCGATTGTGTATCTAAAATAATATCATTATCCTTATTCTGTTTTTTCCAAAATTCTTTTAAATATCTTTTTTGGTTAGATTACTTTATACTTTTTACTTTTATTTTTTAATTTCAAAAAAAAAATTTGGTGATTGTTCTATTCTGTTACAATGTGCATTATCATATTCTAATGAATTATTCATTACATACATTTAAAAAAACTTGTTAAAAATGAAATTAAAAAATTATGTTTATTATTACGCTGTGAATGTGTCAACAGCGGTCATGCCTGTATCTGTATCCCATATTTGCCACAACCTTTCTGTATCTGCATTTGTGTATTTCGGTTTCAGCTGATACATTTGATTTGGCGTGTAATTTGTTCCAGTTAATGGATTAATTGGGAGATCTTCATGCGGTGTGTTATTATTGTACTCCCAAATAAAGGCAGGAATAGCCTGAATGCTTTGGCAGCGCTCCAATGTCGGCCAGAATCTCTCAATCTTCCCATTTTGGTAGGGAGAATGAGAGTCTGTATGCCGCCATTGGACGCCCCAAAGATCAAGTAGATCTTGAAAGGCGCCCCTATTTTCTGAACCGTTGTCGGTCCAGAATAAGGGGCGCCAAATTCAATGAAGGCGGAAGCCGCAACGTTCGCTGTCGTCGCTGCCAGCATATCTGGTATTTGTATACACGCTAGGACTTTGCGGCTAAAATCGTCGATTATGCCATAAATATACTGGCCACGAACACCCCTAAAATAATGAACATCTGCGTGCCAGATAAGATTGGGTGAAAGCGCCCAATATCTTACTGCTGTTTCTGGCCCGGCATGCTCTAATCGCGTCTTGGTGAAATGATTTTCTTTGAAGTATCTGCGTACTTCTCTATAAGATAAATCAATTTGTTGTATCATAAGACGAAATGGTGGAAGTGAACTCAAAATAAGAGTAATTAGGTTATTTTGCCGACCAAATATATTTACAAGGCAAAATATCATATTACATGTCAACCTATTATCAGTATGTTTTGATAAAAAAAATTTATCAAATATCATATTAAAATTAACATCTATATCTATATCAATATCTACACTATAAATTTTTTTATTCAATATCATAGATTTCAAAAATTTATTTCAATTTTAAATTAATTTATGGTTTTCATCAAAATTGTTTTTTATTAAAAAGCATGTTTCACAATTTTTACGGTTTCTTTCAAAAGTTATAAAAAGAGAGTCAATAAGAAATTTCAACGCTTCAAGAAGGAATCAAAGAAAAAAAAAAAAAAAAAAAAAAAAAAAAGGTAGTGGGGCTTCCAGGGGCTGCGCCCCTTCTAGCCCCGAAGATGTTTTGTATAAATGAAGTCTTAGAGGACAAACATGACTATGAGTTTTGATATGACAAGATAGAATATGAGAGAGGTCCTATAAACCGGAGAAAGTGTTATATAAACATCTGTCATATTACTCAGAATATTATACAGAATTCAATAAAAATATATTTTAGGTGAAGAGGTGAGATTTCACCTGTTTTTTCACCTCATTTTTCACCTCTTGAATTTTCATGAATTTCATCGTAAAGACTTTGTCAAGATTTCATCGTAAAGACTTTGTCAAGATTTCATCGTAAAGACTTTGTCAAGATTTCATCGTAAAGACTTTGTCAAAACTTCATCGTAAAGACTTTGTCAAAACTTCATCGTAAAGACTTTGTCAAGATTTCTTCGTAAAGACTTTGTCAAGATTTCTTCGTAAAGACTTTGTCAAGACTTCTTCGTAAATGTTTTGTCAAGACTTCTTCGTAAATGTTTTGTCAAGACTTCTTCTTCGTAAATGTTTTGTCAAGACTTCTTCTTCGTAAATGTTTTGTCAAGACTTCTTCGTAAAATCAGACAAAAATATATTTTAGGTGAAGAGGTGAGATTTCACCTGTTTTTTCACCTAATTTTTCACCCTCTTGAATTTTCATGAATTTTACACCAAAAATATATTTTAGGTGAAGAGGTGAGATTTCACCTGTTTTTTCACCTAATTTTTCACCCTCTTGAATTTTCATGAATTTTACACCAAAAATATATTTTAGGTGAAGAGGTGAGATTTCACCTGTTTTTTCACCTAATTTTTCACCCTCTTGAATTTTCATGAATTTTACACCAAAAATATACTACTAGGGTCATTTACGAAGAAATCTCAACAAAGTCTTTACGATGAAATCTTGACAAAACATAGACAAGAAAGTTCATGAGAAATTAGATGAAGAAGTCTTAACAAAGTCTTTACGAAGAAATTCATGAAAATTCAAGAGGTGAGAAATGAGGTGAAAAAAGAGGTGAAATCTCACCTCTTCACCTAAAATATATTTTTGGTCATTTACACTCATTTACGAAGAAATCTCAACAAAGTCTTTACGAAGAAGTCACAATAAACATCTGTCAAAAACCTTAACCGAGTAGTTTTCATGTTTTGTCACTTTTCTGTCACTTTTCAGGGAAAAAACATTTTTATTGTATATAAAATGAATTTTACAAAACCACCGTTACCCTTCTTTGGAAATAAGAGTAGATGTAAAGATATTCTATTGAGAGAACTTAAGAAACTACCGAATGGTCTAACATTTGTAGATTTGTTCGGTGGAAGTTTCTATATATCTCATTTGTGCCATACTGTATTTCCTGACTCAAAGATTATATGCAATGACTTCGACAACTATATGAACCGTCTCAAACATATACCAGACACAAACAAAATATTGAGTGAGTTGAAAGAAAAGATACCTATAGGCAAGATGGAACGTATACCATTAGATAAGAAAAATATTGTAAGAGAGGTTTTGAAAAAAGCAGAGTATATTGACTGGGATAGTATATCTTCTAGACTATTATATAGTGGTTCTATAAGAGTTCATGACATTGAAACACTTATGTCAAACGTTTTTATATCTTAACTATACAAAGGTTTTCAAAGAGGACATAGAAAAATATACTGAGGGTATAGAGTTTGTGAGATGTCGTTGGACAGAGTTGTATGAAAAATATAAAAACAAGGAAAATGTTTTCTTTATAGTAGACCCGCCGTTCTTTAACACATACGATTTTCAATACCAAGCAGACTGGACTTTGAGAGACTCTTTAGAAACTTTAGACGTTTTACATAACCATCCATGCTTTTACTTTACATCCGATAAAAGTGGTTTGGAAACCGTTATGAGATGGTTAGAGGACATACATGACTATGAGTTTATATATGACAAGATAGAATATGAGAGAGGTCCTATAAACTGGAGAAAGTGTCATAACAAAGAAATTTTATTGGTAAGTAAATGTGGTTTGAAATAGGACTACTTGTTTTAGGTTTTTTCCATTGTGTCATTTACTTATTTGACGTGGCAGAAAGATATAGAGAATATGAAGATGAACCAATACCAGCAAATGTTCAGCATATGTACTCGTAAGAGATATTTTTATCTAATATTAAATGGACGCACAGAACTTAGCGAATGCACAGCAACCTGGACAACCAAACCCAGAGAATATTCCAAATGAAGTTAGAATACAAACTGCAATGGCAAACTATGGTCAAGTGCCAACAGATGTACAAATGCAAACTGCCATGTCAAATGACGCTGCGTTATGTTTGCCACCATGGTATGCAAATATGAGATGGAAAGAGTTTTATACAAACCCTGAAGTGGGATATAAACAACTCTATGCAGATGACGCGAACACAGGAGTTGACCCAGAATATGTTTTCTACCAGAGGAGAAACAGAATGTATGAGCTCCAGTTAAAAAATGCAATGGAACTCAACAGGAAACGTAAGAGACTAGGCGGACATTAGATTTTTACATATAGTAAAATGGGTTTCTTTGGAAGAATAGGAAACTTCTTTCGAAATGTTGGAAGAGGTATATGGAATGGAATAAAATCTGTCGGAAAAGGAATTTGGAACGGAGTCAAAAATATTGGTAAAAGAGTAGGTCAGTTTGTTGGTATTATACCTAAAGACCCTGAACCAGAAGAACAAGCTCCTGTTATACAACAGCCTGAACCTGCACCACAGTCTAGTTGGCAACCAAATCCAACACCTCAACCGTATTAAAAAATTATATTTTTATCGTTCGATAGTAGTTGTATATGAAACTAAGTTCTAAGTAAAACGCATGGTATAATGGAATTATTCTTTTTCTTCCATCTGTAGTAACCATACTTGAAAGTCTGAAATACTTCCACTTGGTGGTTCGTATAACTTTGTAGGTTTTTCGTAAAAGTCATTTTGCCAAGCATAAGAAAGAGTTTTGGGCGCCAGAAAATGAAGCATGAACAATAATAGCAGCTGGGTCGAAAACATCTTTAAATAAATATGGTTCATCTCTTGCATATCGACTGTAAATATTTGCTAAAGGAAGTTCGACTTTCTGATTTAACATTCTTTGCAAATAATACCATGACATTGCAGTGAATTCTGTATATATTTGTTCGTCTTTCTTTGGATTGTCTTCGTAGATTTGAAATGACACTTGTGAATTTTGTTTGTCATATACAATTCTCACATAAAGTGTGCTCTCGGTATTTGCATATTCATCAGCATATTTTGCATAACATGAATTTATTTTATCTTCTATATTTTTTAACGCAGTCTGTAGAGAAGATGAAAGGTCAACTTGTATTAGCTCAATTTCTTCCCACATTTTTCGTTTCCCTTCAGATATATAATCTATATGAAACCTTACAATAAATGGAAAACTTTTATCTTCTACAGACACAAACTTCATTCTACGAAAGCCAATAGCTTTTGTGACAGATGGGTCTCTTAGCCATCTAAGTGGGTAGTCAAAACGATAGCCTTCATGCTTTTACGGTCTCTGTCTCAAACTTTTGACCGACATTCGTAAAAAGTTCATCTAATGGTTTAGTTGTAGCAACTCTTGAATTTTCTTTTCTATTGGAAGCATATTTTTATCTAGAATAAAAATGTCGAAAGAAACAGCGTCTATGAGAGAAATACAACACAACCGACAACTCATTATGCAAGCTCTAAATAAGAACACAACAACTTTTCAAACTATTCTAAGATATCTGAGTCATTGAAAGAAGGAAACTTAAAACTGACGATAAACCCAATGACAGACGAGTTTCTGTTTCAAGACAGTAAGAACCATACTGTTTGTATAAATCCAACAAAAAGAACTTTAAACGAGAAACCTATAGATGAACTTCTTTTGAAGGCAGATATTGACAACAAAGCTGACAAAGAGTATGTCATTGAAAAAGTTCAAGAAGAACATGACAGAGCAGATGCAACATATGCAACGAAAGAACATACTCATCCTGACTAGCAGATAAAACATATGTTGACAATAAAATGTCAAGTGAAGTGACAAGAGCTGACAAAGAATATTTCTAAAAAGACTCATACACATACCATTGCAAATATTACAAACTTACAAGAAACCTTAAACAGGAAAAGTGACGTTGGACATACACACGATTTCTTCGCAACTGTTGGTATAGAAAATATTGCAGAACGGTTGAAGAACCTGATGGAACTGGTGGGGATGTATTAAATTGGAAACCTCCTAACTTTCCACAAGGTTTAACATCGGAGGATGACATAACAACGATGAAAGACATTAAATGTAGAAATGTCTATGTCATGGAGGATGAAAACAAAGTTAAATTCACTGCTCAAGATTTATATGATAAAAAAGCTGACAAAACATATGTTAACGATGAGTTAGATAAAAAAAGCTGACAAAACATATGTTAACGATGAGTTAGATAAAAAAGCTGACAAAACAGAGCTTCAAACGTTAAAGACAGAAATACTTCAAACACTATATCCTATAGGCTCTATTTATACGTCAATGAACTCTACCAGACCAGAAGTAGTACTTGGTTTTGGAACTTGGACTCAAATAGTCGACAGGTTTTTGTATTGTGCAAACTCTTCAAAGGAAACAGGTGGAAGTAAAACGATTTCAGGTGCAAATTTACCTGCGCACAGTCACTACATAAATTTAAGTACATCTGAAGCAGGTTTGCATAGTCATAGATTTTGGGATTGGTCAGGAATGACAAAAGGTAAAGGATATGATGTTAAAGAGGACGTTAAGTTGCTATAAATTGTTACTGGAGTAACACTGAGGTAGGAGGAAGCCATACACATCGCGTTTCAGGGTATACGCAAACAACGGGACAGAGTAAAGACTACATGCCACCTTACATGACAGTTTACGCATGGTATAGAAATGCTTAGTCGTCATTTTCAACTTCTTTAGCATATTCGTCAGGAGTTGTCTTATATTTGTTAGGAACTGTCTTTGAAAGTATATACCACCTTGAACTTTGACAAGTTTGAAACGAGGTCTGACAATAGTAGTTTTATCTTCTGCTTGCAGTGTGTACATTTTTGCCATGTTTGCCTAAAACTTCATTATTCTCTTGTATACTTTCTTCTATTTTTACGAACACGAATGCGAGTACCTGTCGAGTTCCCATTGTTGTCATAGTCAATAGTATTTTCATATGGGTCGCGTTTAGGTATTTCTATTTTTACTTTGTCACCTTTCTTAAGTTTGAAGCCTGGCATTCTTTCTTGTTTGTCTCTTTTGACTAAACTATTAAATATATAGTCTTTCTCTAAGTCGGGTTTTTCATTTCTTCGGGGGAGTGGTTTCCCAAACCTTTTTGTTTACGGCTATTGTAAATATTTAAAACTTGTCTCATCTTTGCCATGGAGAAGTGTCTATATTTGTCGTCATATGACATTTCATCTACCTCACCACCTTGTGGTTGATTTAAGTCTCTTAAGATTTTTATACAACTGTCAATGACACCAAGAGCAGAATGGTTTTGGTCGACAATGAAATATTGGTTTACATTTTTTTGAACGCAGATAGTTTTTAATATCGTCTGATTTGAAAGAACGTTCACAGTCAGATGTCAGTTTTGTTGGATGGTATTTGTCAACAAATATTGTCAAAGCAGTTTTCACATCTAAAATATTTTTGGACTGTAATGGTATGGCTTCACAGTATCTTGTGTTTTGACCGACAAATATTAGCCAGTATGGTGGTCCATCTTCTCTATACCTCGGAATGTTTTCCAAGATATCCATAAACCAAGCATTTGGTGTTGAACTAAAGATTTTTATCATGAGTGCTTTCTTTGTTGCCTTAGAAACATAGGGGTCCTTGTTTGGATTCGTCATTTTTACCCTATAAGAAATGGGTTTATTTGGCGCATTAGCAGGAGTTGCATCCAGATTTTTGCCCGCAGTGGGAACAATAGCCAGAGGTGCATTTGGAATTGGAAGGAAGATTTTGAGTACATTAGGTATACTTAAAGAGAAAGCACAACCTATTATACAAACTGTACAGAAAGGTTGGGATGTAGCACGAGATGCAGCAAATCTTATTCCAAATCCTGAAACAAGAGGAAAAGTTCAAGGATGGATGGACAATGTAGGAAGACAAGCAGGAAACTACTATAACAAAGCAAATGACTACTATAACCAAGCAGGGCACTACATGGACCAAGGGTGAAAGATTCTTTAACAGAGGATATAACCATGCACAACAGTGGGTAAACAACAACCAACCGCAACCGCCTCAAACGTGGGGAATGTAAATTTTTTTACTGAGATGAAATGAACAATACAGCATTGAGACAAATGGGCTCAAGATGGATTTGTCGGCTTCCAGCAGTTACACAACCACGTGTTTGTCAAGTTCTTCCTATACCTCAAGAAGTTTTAGACCGACTTAAAAAACCTAAACAACCAGTTGAAACAAACCAAACTAAAATTTTTTACTGAGATGAAATGACCGAAGAAGTTGAAACGGTAGATTTGACACCACAAACAAAAAGTTCAGAACCATTGTCAAAACCTGTCAAAGAACTTACAGATGAAGAGAAAAATTCAATAATAGAAAGTGCCAGGTCTGGAAATACAAACCCTAACTACAAAGTCACTTTTCATAGAAATGGAACGGCTAGTATCTCAAAAAGAAACAGACTCTCACAAATAAAATATTGAAGTCTGAAGGAGCTTTCGAGACAACAGATGGAAAAGTTTACTTCACTGACCAACAGTTCATTATAGAACATCTCATTGACTTAGAGTCGAAAATATTCTAAACTTTACAACAAACACAAAAAGTTGAAAGGAAACAAAAACAAATGGCATATGATATTTATGAAGATGTTGACGACACAACCATACCTGCAAGTGAGGTAAAGTCAGAGGAACCAAAAGTGACGAAAAACCGATAGAAGAAGGGAAGCCAAAAACTGAAGATAAACCAAAACCAAAGGTTAGTCAACCTTCATTAGCTGGTATGGTTGGCGTCAAAGACTTATGGCAGCCGGTGGTTACGTAAAGTAAAGAAAAAAAACATTTTTTTTATTTTTATAAAAATGCCCCCATATAGAATGGATAGAAAGTCTGCTAGAATAAAAGCAGAGTTAGAAAGATATGGTTGGAAAGTTTCGAAGAATTTTAAATATAGGAAGGGAAGACCCATAAAAGTCTATGACAAACTGTCTGGTCTTCGCTATGAAATGACTTGGAAACAGCGCGCGCCAATTATCCAAACAGACTAGAGAGGTTAGAAGAAGAACGTCTTATGGACATGCCTTTCGATGTTTCTGAACCTCAAGTTGAAGGACACGACGGCTTTGCCAGATTCTACTGGAAACACGACGAACAATTGCATCCTTTGAGAAGGAAAAAAGGAAAAGGTGAAGACAAACATGCTCCCATGGAAAGAACAAGATATGCATATGAAAAGTACGTGAAGTTAGAAGTCAAATTACATCTGGTCGAACCTTTACAGTAAACTTTGACGAAGGAAAGAACAAAGAAGGCTTCATGGGAGTACTTGCTGCCATACAAGACGGAAATAAGAAAGGATACAATCTCAGACTAACCGTAACAGATTTGGACGGTCATATATACTATGCACATGGCAATGTCACAACAGCTGCAATGCTTCTTGACGCTTTCAAGACTACAAAGAGAGAACAAATGGTTGACTCCGACTCAGACATTTTGAATGCAATTGAAGGAATTGCAAGTGTAAAATTTGAATGGTACCAACCTAACCCTCAAGCAGTCAGACAACATGCTGGATACTTCCCGTTCATAAATAAGTCTGACATTGACTTGACAAGGTATGGAATTTACAATTCAATTGAAACAATTGTCAATGAACCTTGTATTCTTACATGTCTCAGGAACTCTGGTCTTGTTACAGATGAGAAGATGAAGTATCTTGAGTCATGTGTGAAGACAAGGTACATTCTCAGAGGTCAATTGGCAAAAGTTGCACCGTTGGCAAATGTCAATATCCGAGTCAACATACCTACAGCTAAAGGTTCTTCACATGACGACTATGTTGTTGACAAAGACTTACCATGGTTGAAGATTGTAATTGTCCACAACCACTTCATGTTGAACGAAAGTCTTACAAACCCATTGTTCGGAAAAGGCAAGTGCAACATTGTCAGAGCTGTAAACATTCTTTTCGAGAAAGGTTTGTTGGAACCAATTCCAGATGACAAGCTGACAGAAACTTTTGTACCAAAAGACGAAACAAACTTTTCATTGTTAGCAAGACCAAAAGTTGTTCCAGACAAAGTTCTAGCACAAAAGAAGTACACAGTTCCAAAAGGAGTTGGATTGTTCGGATACCAACCTGAACCAGAAGAACTTCCAATGAGGTTGCAAGAACTTCAAGATGCTATAAACAAACTTCCATTGAGACATCCAATTGACGTCAAATTGTATTGGAGAGCATCTGAGTTAGGTCAGAAGGTTTTATATGAAACAGGTTGCTTCGACGATGTTTATGAGATAGCAGGCGAAGTTTCTCAGAAGATAAGAGACTCACTTGAATTTCCACGAACTGGACCCATTGGTTGCGACAAGTTCGACTCAGATGAAAAGATATACTATGTCGACCTTAACGCTGCGTACATGAGGTTCGTCCAATATATCCCGACTGGAATTCCAAACGAAGACGGTGAGTTCCCAGGAAGGAACTATACAGTTGGAAAAGTCATACAACAACTGTATGATATTAGGAAAGCTTCAAACCCCAAACTTGCAATGACACTCAAATTGCTTATGAATTCGACATGGGGATATTCCATTAAGAAACCTCAAAAGATGAAGAGTAAACACTATGAGAAGGTCGACAACTTTGTTGAAAGGTTCTCCCCTTTTGTTTTGAAATACGAATTTACTCAAGGTCAAGGTGGCTTAGTAACCACAGTAAAACCTATTGTCGAACATTGGTCTTACCCTCAGTTCGCAAAGGCAGTCCTTGACAACTACAACAAATTCTTCTCCGAAGTCAAATCCAAAGTGAAGGTTTACTATGAGAACATCGATGCGCTCATGACGAACGAAGAAGGCTATAACAAACTCATTGAAATGGGCATGGTCGGTGAAAAGATGGGTCAATTCAAATTGGACAAAATTTTCACCGAAGTTCATGTCCTCTCCAAGCGTAAGTACTGGGGCATACTTGAAGACGGCACAGAAATAAAACATTGCATGAAATAAAAAATTTTTATTCGAATTTGAATCGGACAGGTCGAGTTACACCATTCTTGGTCTCAAACTCATATATAACCTGTTTGTCTGTATTTTCGTCGACTATGGCACGAGACACGAACATTGACCAAACGGACAAAAAGTGTCATTTCGATGGTCCCGCAGCCAATCGCATTCGAGCACTTCGAAGAAGCCTTACGTTCCAAGGGAGAGGGTGTCTGGTGCAAGGCAGAGGTCATGAGACTCTACGAGCAGTACATCCTCAATGCCTGGGAGGACAAATCGTCCTTGGAATGGCAATTCTACCAACTCCTCTGGGACGACCTCCTACGCAACTGGGATGACGAAAGAGTCCAATTCAGAGGTCAGGAACTACTTGTCCAAATTATCCTTAATTTAAGCCGCTTACGCAACTAAAACTTAAATTTACTCGGGGTTTCCCCCTAAAATAAAATTTTTTTACTCTTAGAACCACTCGAGGTTCTCCTTACGGTTGTTGAGCTTGTCACCGTCAATGTGTCTGACCTTCGTCTCTTGTTTGGATTTGGAACCCATTGAATTGCGACAAGCTTGCCCATGGAGATTGAACCGTAATTCCGAAGGGTAAGGTTCAAGTGTCCCAAGTTGTTGAGAACTGGGGTAAGAACCTTGCCGGTCTCCTTGTTGCGGATTTGGTATGGGTAGGGTTGGGAAATTTCGTAAGTGTCATCGGCAACAAGGGTTGCCCAAACTTCCTCTTCTTCGTGTTTCTCTTCTTCCTCTTCTTCCTCTTCCTCTTCTTCGTGTTTCTCTTCTTCCTCGACAATTCCTTCGGCAATTCTGTGTTCACGAAGTACGGTGTTGGAGGTTCTGTCCTTTCCGAGTACCTTCCAGATGGCGTCTATCTCTTCGAAGAAACGGTAGATGAGTCTGGCAAGGTCTCGGTTCTCTCTCGCGTAAATGCGCAAGGTTTCCGTCAAATCGTTCAGGACTTTCTCATTGGAAGCTTGGTTCATGAGGAACTCACCTTTAAGTCCCTTCATCTCTTCCATAAGACTACTTTGGAGAGTCTTAACGGTGTTTGTCAGATGAGCTTTCAAATTCAAAATTTGAATTTGAACTGGGCGCTTGTCTGGCAACATTGAAAGGACATCTGCCATTGTGTTCGGCTTCGGTGCTTGTTCGGACATCGAAAAAATGAAGTGGTTTGAGAATGACGGTTTTACTTCAAAAAGCTTGTTATGACGGTTAAGTCATACAACAAGTTTAAAATAATATCTTGTTCTTCTTCTGAACGTTTGTTGTCTCTTCCGATAAAAGTTTCGAACATGAGAACCAAAAAACGTTTTTTGAGATTGCGGAAGAGTTCAGGCAAACGTTCATATTCTGGATATGTTGGGAGCAGTTCAAAACATCTGAGCTGACTTTCGGACAAAATTGGGACAATGTCAGAAAATTCATCTTTGGTCGGATTGCTTGAAGGTAAGTCCCTTACATGTAAGTAGCTCTGGTAAAGTCTTCTCATTTCTGCTAACTTTTGGAGTATAGCTTCGTAGTTTAGAAGTTTTAATTTTAATTGTCTTATTCCACTCTTTACTTCTAAACGGTAAGTATCCATGAGGTCAAGAGTAGCTTTGGTAGCTTTAAGTGGAGCTATTTGTTCCTTGACTTCTGCAATTTTGGTTGCAATTGTGGTTTGAGCTCCTTCAAGTTCGCCGTCTATGTCGTTCTCAACACCTTCAACCATAGCTTGAAACTCTTCATCGGTCCATTGAGTTTGGTGTGGGACGAATTTAACTTGCTTCATTCAAAAAATGAAAAAAATGTTTTTACTCAAAGCGTGCCATGTATATGGCTATAAGAAACTTACCAGAAGGCTTCTTCTTCACATGAGTCTTCGGCAACTTGAGAGTTCTTGTTGGAGTTGGGTCTGGAATTTCAATTCTCTCTCGAGCGCAACAACAGATGTCAGAATAACATTCCCCACTGTCTTTCTTGCCACCATAAATTGTGTATTGACCGAACTTGCATTTGCAGGAAGACCGGTCAATACAAGGTTCACAGTTGAAATAGTTGTACACAAACCTGTTGAGTACGAGTGTGAGTAAAAACATAAAAAAAGTGAAGTTAAAATGAGATGTTTACTGAATTGGTTGGATGTCGCCTTCTGAGGTTATGAAGAACGGCTGTCCAGAGTAGTGAAGTAGTGCTCTGAGAATTTGTGTAATTCGTGGAATTGGGCTCTCACGATATGGAAGTAGTATCCAAGGACGTTTCATGAAGAACTTCAAGAGGGCTTCTTTCTTCACATCCTTAATATCATCGAATGCAGTGCCTTCTGGAACTTGAATTGCAACACCTGTTTCAATTTCCAACTTTAAGACACTATTCTTGGACAACCAGAAGCCAATGGACTTGCTTGGTTTGCACTTGCTGAGATATTCCTTCACGGTTTCATTTACCTCAATTAGATAAATTGCTTCGTCTAAGGGGTCAAGCTCCATACTGAGTCAGTACAATATTGTACTTTTTCAAGACAATGTTGTACTTTTTCAAGACAATGTTGTACTTTTTCAAGACAATGTTGTACTTTTTCAAGACAATGTTGTACTTTTTCAGAACAATGTTGTATAAATTCAGTACAATGTCTCTCAAATTTGAGTACGGCTGTACTTTTTCAGAACAAGTCTTGAACTTTTTCAGAACAATGTTGTACTTTTTCAGAACAATGTTGTACTTTTTCAGACAATGTTGTACTTTTTCAAGACAATGTTGTACTTTTTCAAGACAATGTTGTACTTTTTCAAGACAATATTGTACTTTTTCAAGACAATATTGTACTTTTTCAAGACAATATTATATTGTTTCAGAACAAAGACGGTTAAGACACAAACGAATGTCCGACGTCCCACCTACTGAACCCGTTCCACAGCCAGAAGAACAGCATGCTCCAGCACCACAACAGGTTCCACCTCCACAAGGCTCCCACAGCAACCTCAGTTCCAACAAGGACCTCCGAATTACTACCAATTTCCACCTCAAGGTTACTACCCACCACAAGGCTTTCCAAACTACCCACCACAAGGCTTTCCAAACTACCCTCCTCAACCCATGCCTTACTTCCCTAACCCTTGGATGTTCATGTCAAACCCTCCACCCCAATTCAAATTCCAATCTCAGTCCAAGAGAGACCAAGAGTTCGAAGAAGGTCTGAACCGTTTACGCAAAGAGTATGCCACAGCCCCTATGGAAGAAGACAGGCTCTCACTCTCTTCCCTCAAATCGACCGATTCGACTCGTACCACAGATTCGGTTCGTGACCGTGAAGACTACCTCAAGCAGTCTGAGAGACTCTTCATCCTACAACCATTTACAACTGGAGCTCTCAAGAACATGCGCAATTACGAAGGTCAGACACCAGCTGGAGACCGTAAAACAGACGTACTCGCAAGAGCAGTCCAACTGGTCAAGACAAAGACCGAGATAGTCGACTTCATTCTTGCAGCTTGCCCATACAAGTAAAAAAATAAACAATTACGAGTTAAACTTTTTATCTTTCTTTTCTGAGTTGTTTAGAGCTGGTTTCTCTTGTAGAAACCTTTCGTACTCTTCCATGGTCATGTAATTGCGAATTTGGTACGCAATTCCAGGTTCGTTGTTTTTGAACCTTACGTATGTAACGCTTCCATCCTCCTCAGGGAAGTAAGCTGCTAACATCTGACCAAGTTTTCTCGGTGACTCGGAGCTCATAAAAATGTCACTTTTTAAACGTTAAGTTTTTAGTCTTATTTTACCCTTTGTTTACCCTTTGTTTGTCAAGGTAGTATTGGAGTGCAATTTCTCCAAATTCTCTGTGTCGGAGTTCTTCAGCATTTTCCAAGGTGTGCCTGGAGAACTCAAAGAAGTTGTCAAGAAGATACTGCCATGCTGCTCTTCTGAGTTCGTCGGTATTTTGGAAGTGTTGCACCTTCGAGTCTTCGGACATGAAAAAATAACACTTTTTCAGCAAAAATAATGTTTATGTTAGAATGTTAGATCTAACATGTTTTCTAACACGTTTTCTAACATGGTCTAAAACTCTTGAATTTTCATGAGTTTTCCCGAAATAAAAAATAAAGTTGGTTTTTTTAAAAAAATATTTTTTTATTTTGTATAAAAAATATGATTTCAACAATCGGCACAACAACAGTTCAAACAACTACAGCACCAAACTCGTTAGTTATGAATCCAACATCTATGTTGGTAGAGATGAAAAACTTCATTCCTTCTTCATATACTTTCGAAACAAAAATCCAGAAGATAAAGCAAGAACTTTTAACAAGTAATTTAGACTGTAGTGCGAAAGATGAAACAAATGAACAGTATCTTTATGAAATGCAGGACATTATTGACCATTTACCCAAATTGCCTGAAATCCAACAACAAAAACTCACTATTCCTGAATTCGACGAAATTGAAGTTAAAGTTACTGACTCAGTAGAAATAAAGAAGTTCATACGAAAGGTAAACTATGAGTTTCTAGGATTTCATTGCAACCATAAGGTTATGGACAAAGATTGCGACATGGTATATAAGAACATCTCTGACCTTTACAAATCCGAAGAATTTAAGACCTACGACAACTTTGTTTCATTAGTTGCAAAATGTGTTTGGGAAATAAGAGATAAAGATAGAAGAGGTAAGGTATGGAACGAACAAATAAGACCCGCTATGTTCGAGATGAAGAGAGCAATTGACGCCTTAGTTGTTTTAGCAGGTAAGGTTTCAGAATATAACGCAAAAATGAACCCGCAATGTTCTAAATGTAAAGCAGCAATGAGGAAATATAACTACTCAGTCAAAGAGATAGAAAGAATGAGAAACGACTATGCAGACTTAAAGAAAGAAGCAGAAAAGCCAGCAGAAGATAAAATGAACATGTTAGCATTTCTGAACAAAAACTATCCAACTGCTGACGATTTCCTTCTATCTGACGTCAAGAAGAAGTATAAAGAAACTTTCGGTATCGTTAAAACATTCGATGTACTGACAGAAGAAATAGAAGCTACGAAATTGTTTAGAGTCATGAACCATCGCAACATATACCATGTAAAACGCTTGTAAATAGTTATGTTAGAAAACATGTTAGAAAACATGTTAGATCTAACATTCTAACATAAACATTATTTTTATTGAATTCCGTATGAAATTTCATGAATTTTGTATGTTTTAGACCATGTTAGAAAACATGTTAGAAAACATGTTAGATCTAACATTCTAACATAAACATTATTTTTATTGAATTCCGTATGAAATTTCATGAAGAACAGCGAGTAGTGAAAAAACCCTGGTCGCCAAAACTCTTTATTTTTCAAGCTTGACTTTTTACAATTTGAACTTTGTTTGCGTAGATATGAATTCTGAAAGAAGTATGAGGGTCTTGTATGACTTTGTACTTCTCCCATAGTTCATGTCTGTCAAACTTACCTGCCATGGACTCTTTCATAAGTTCCATGAAATCGTCTTCGGACAATCCAGGGAAAAGTATGATATCAGTAAGTATTCTCTTTACATCCTTACTTAAACTCTTGGCTGTCTGTACACAAATGACAACTGAAATGTTAAAGTGTCTGAGCTTCTTGAGAATTCGACACATGTCTTGTTCTCTGTTCTTTAACAAAGGATGAGAAGCAAAGTCATCTAAGATAAGAAGACATCTATGAGGGTAAGTCTTCCAATCGTAAGATTGCAATTTCTTCGAAATGTATTCTATCTCTTTCTGTTTGTTTCTGAAGTGTTTCTTCTCTAATATTCTCTGCATTTCCTCATTTGGGTCTTTAAACTTCGAATTGACATACTCATTTATAGCATTGTACTTCAAAACTCTTCTTTGGTACTTCTTTATCCAATCTAACAACTCAGAGTCTTTTATACATACTAACTTAGACTTCTTTATAATATCTTTGAACGAATTGACGGTTTGGTCAAATTGACCAGAAGTACTACAAATGACAACTAACTCATAGAATGGGTTCTTCTCATCTAGTTCTTGTTGTTGTGCAGCCATTTTAAGATAAGTGAAAGTCTTACCCGACCCAGGTGGTGCAATTAGACCTGTTATACCATTCTGAGCAAATAAGAACTTGTCATGTATAGGCTTTATCTGAGCATTTTCTAACTTCCTCTTGTTCTTGTTTAAAACATTCTCAAATTTCTTGTCAATGTCAGCAAACTTTTTTTCTAACATATTTTTAGAAAAATTAAAAATTTTATCTTTTAGAAAATGTCTAGCGATTTCGCTATCTATATTCGAGACAAACTTTTCGACAGCAAAACATCTGTCGACCATAAAATCTTACATAGTGTCAACAAGAAAGGTGAATTTGTTCTAAAGTTCTGTTTCTGGGAATATGACAAGAACCATAAAACATTAAGCAGAGAAGTCTTTAAGTTTGTCAATGACAGACTTGTTGACAGAGATGACGCCGATTGGAAAGATGAAGTCCAACAAAAGTTCTTAGAATGCAAAGAAGACACATGCGCTGTTCTTGAAGATGAAATAGAAAACAGAATAGAAGAGCTATTAAAGGACAAAGACCTTTTACATAAATATGGTTGCGCCAAATTTGACATAACTCCACCAGAGAAGAAGAAGAAGAAGAGAGAAAAGAAAGAAAAGAAAGTAGAAGAAGAGAAGAAAGAGCCAGAGCCAGAGCCAGAGAAAAAGAAATTTGACATGTAAAAATAAAATTTTATTTTTAGAACATTTCTGGGTCAATGTCAATGTTCTCTTCCTCTTTAGGAGCAAACACTGGTTTAGACTCTAAAATCTTTTTACCCAATTTACCTTGAACTTCAACTATCTTAGACTCATAATATTCATAGTCGTCTGCTTTCTTTGGTTCATAAGGTATAACAAGTTTGTATGCTTTGCCTTCTTTAAGGTTTGAAAACCTTCTGTCAAAATTTTCTTTGACTGCTAACAAACCTTCTATGTCTAAGTCTTCAAATTTCGCACCATTTTTAGTCACAATAGCAAACTTAACTGGTTCGATGTTCCAAACTTTGTCAAATGTAGACTTTTCAAAATGGTAGAAGTAAACATTCAAATACGAATGGGTCTAGTTCTTCTTTGTCTGTCATGTACTTGTTGACTGAAATATATTTCGTCATCTTTTCTATCGGATAAAAAAATATTTTTTTAAAAACGTTTTAAAATGGTATGCCATATAGCTTCTTGAATTTGTTAAGAAATAGTCTAACGTATTTTCCATCTGTATCTCTAGCGTATACATAAGCATAGTCTGCCTTAGTAAAACATACTTGTAATTTTCTATAGTTTACGCCGGTATAAAAGTAGAAAGAGTCCTGTTCTTCGCTGTAGTAGTAAAACTCAAACGTATGCTTGCCATAGTCTGTAATTTCAATTGCTTCATCTTCTAGTTCGTCGACAAATTCGAATACTATATCTCCAAATTTGCTTTTGTTCTTATTGTTTTCAGAACCAGTGACCCAACGTAAGTTTTCAAGTCTATTGTCGTTTCTTATACGGTTTATATGGTCTACAAAAGGTAAATTGTTAGGATTCAGTATAAAATGAGTTGCAATGACAACATGTTTAAGATAGTGTTTTCCACCCATCTTCATATCAGCATATCCGTCATTTCGCTCCCATTCGCTTAAAACTCTTTTTGTCTTTTTGTTTCTGACTTCAAATGACTCACAACAGTGAATTTCATATTTCTCATCTAACAAACAAGTTTCCCAACGGTCTTCTCCAACAAACTCAGCGTACATTTCAAATAAAATAAAAATATTTTTTTTAAAATTTACTCAAAAAATTTTTCTTTGTATATACGCCATTCTGAACATCTAAAAGACTTTTGACATTTGCCAAGAATGTTCGTTTAGAGCTGTCATATAACCATACTCTTGACAATATTGTTTATGAATCGTACAATGACCTTTCATCTAAACACTCAAAGTAGTTCATCTATAAACAGTTCATATACACTCTTGTTTGCTTCTAACAATGTTTGTCTCTCTTCGGTATGTGGAATTTGTCTTGGATTGAACTTTGAAATATCTAATGTCATGAAATATGAGAACAAGTGGTTGTAAAAGTAGTGTCAAAGTTTCTGCTAAGTCGTCAAAATATTCTGTATCTTGCATATGAGAATCTGACGTTCTGACAACTACATATCTTCTGTCAGAACTTTCTAACTTCATCGGAACAACATTGTTTGAAACCATGATGAAGTTTGCAACATTTTCACAAACTCTTTGGTCTTTATATTTTCTTTCAACAACTCCAACTTTGTCTGTTATAAGACTCTTCAAAGCATCTGAGTTAAAACTTTTGTTGTATCTATACTTTGAAGTTCGTTACATACTATAAGTTTCATATTCTCTATTGAGAGTTAAATTTACCGCAGATGTTTTCTAAGTTTGTCATATTCGGTTCGAATAGCCCTCTAACAGTTTGCAAAGATATCTGTAAAGAAAGTGTTCTTACCTGTTCCTTGTTTTCCAATTATGATGAGAGCAGTTTCATTTTTAGCACTTGGATGTTGTAAGATGTTTGCAAACCAACATAAGATATACTCATAGACTCTTTCGTTTCCATTGCATATAATTTCTTTGACATGGTCTAACCAAGCTTCTATAACATTTTCTTTCCATTCTACTTGTTCGTATTTATATCCAGTGAAGATAGAATAGAAGTTTGGAGATGGTGTATAGAACTTTATACCACGAACTGAAAAATCTTCTAACTTTGACAATAAGATATCCCAAGCATCTAACATCTTCATACCAACTTGTACGACTTTTATTTTCTTAAGTTTCTGTCTACATTCTTGTTCTGAAACTATTGTTGCTCTTGGTTTGTTAAAGACAACATCCCATTCTTTCATGACATAACATTCTGGGGCAGAGTCGACATAAATGACTAAACGTTTCAAATTCTCGACTGCTTTGTTATAGTCTCTAAATGGACACATATTTCTGAACGCTTGGAAGTCATAAAAATCTGAAACGTCTATTCTGTACATTTTTATAAAAATAAAAAAAATATTTTTTTTATTCTTGACTTTGTTGTTGCATTTGTTCCATTTGTTGCATTTGTTGCATTTGTTGTTCTTGAGCTATTTGTTGTTGAAGTTGTTCTTGTAGTACAATACTTTCACCAGTTGCATCTTCCAATTCGAAACTTTCTGCCGTCATTGACAAATACATAGGACATAAAAGTTTTACAGGAACAAAGTTTGCGTCAACTAAGGTTAAGTTTATGTTTGCTAAAGTGTTTGAGTTTACTAAAGCTGAAAACTCTGCATTCGAATGAACAATAGGCAAACCAGCAGAGAAAGTGTTGTTTATACGCATGAGTATCTTTTGGTCATAGTAGTTTCTGTCGACATTCGAATACACTTTGAACCTAAGTTTGAAACAATATATAAAATAGGTGTACTTAAAGTCAATGGAACAGAACCTTGTATGACACCTTTTCCTGTTATAGGAAACTGTTGGTAGTAAAAACCAGATATAAGTTTTGTATTATAGCTCATATCGTTTATACTAAACTCAGTCGGACATCCAAACATAATGAAACCTGCTCTAGTTGCAGCACATGTTACATCCGTCCTTAAAGTATTAAATAAGTCAACAAAACCTGTTGGTGGTATATCTGAGTAAGTATCTTCAAAGAAGTATTTTTTACCATTCACAACAACAAAGTCTTCTGGTGTCAAAAGAGCAAAACAGGCTTTAGTCGTCATCGTGTTTAAGGTCAGTTTACAATATCGTCCTTGAGGACTTTGTAAGTTTGTTGTTATAGAATTATATGACTCAGGGTTTTTAGTCGTAATAGTATAAACCACTATGTCTTCTGCCATTTACTTAGCAAGTAAATTTTAATGAAATGTTGTGGTCGTCAAATATTTTTATGACGTCTGGGAAACTATATTTTAAGTTCAACGTTTCACCTCCTTTCATAACGTATATCTTGTCAATGACATTATATGAAACACCACAGCAACAATGTCGGGTTCTATTTCTTTGATGTTTATATCGTCTGCCTCTGTCAAAAGTTTCAATAGTTCTTTCAAAATTTCATGAGGTGCGATGACATATGAGTTCACTTTTACAGGGTTGTGTTCAACCAAGTTTAACATTATACCCAAAGCTTGACAAATCTTCTCCTGAGTTTTAAGTTTGTCTTTAAGTTGTTGGTAGTCGTTTCGAATATCTGCAACAGAACTTAAGTCTCTGCTAACTTCAGGGTATGTTGGTTGTTCTTTTACAGGAACTATTGTTATACCATCTTCGTCTTCGTATGGTTTCCCCACTTCAACATCTCTTTCTTTGACATTGACAACAACACTTTGACTGTTTGTTTGAGTTGGTGAATTTAACTTCACATCTGCCACCGCCATTAAACCTTTTGAAACACTTACGCTTCTATTTTTCGGAAATGACATTTTACTTAGAATAAAAAGATGGACGTATTGAGTATCTCTTCGAATTGAAGCAGAACAAAGTTTACACACACAAACAATACAAATACATTGACAGAATAGTTCTTTATACAAACAATGGAAAATGTTATAGAATAGCAGTCTTTGCTGAACCAAAATATTTTCATAAAGCAAAGAAAGTTGGTATAACGAAATGGTGAAAGTTCTTGAAGCAGACAAAAATATAACAACAAAACTGACCGATATTTCTAAAGGTAAGTTTATAATACAATATTATGTCAAAACTGGCGTACTGTCAATATTTGACGGAGAGAAGTCAGTTCAAGAACAACTTACTGACCTGCTGCCAAAATCTGCTCGATGGAAGCTGTCGTTATACCAATCTGAGGAGCCCCAGCAGGTTTCATCGAACGAATCTTCAAAAGAGCATCTTCCGTGAAAAGTGCTATTGGTTTTGTAAACTTCTTTGCTTTCATTCATCTGGACCGTCTCTGTCACCAGTATATTGTATTTGAACAGTACCAACAGTTGAAATACCACCCATAAAGTCTTCTGAGTCAGCAAATGGAATGCCAAGCCAAAAGTTTGAACGGTCTCCATTTGTATATTGAGTTTTTTGAGCTCCTGTATGAGTCCATACTTTCACATATGGCATAATAGAACTTTGCATTTCAGGGTTAATGGTTGTTGTGAAGTTGTTGTTAAAGTTCATAGCATCTAATGTCAAGTTGTATGACCTCATATCCTCAACTGTAGAATATTCTTCTCTTGGATAATATTTGCCATCTATGTTTATATGGTATTTAATACCAGGGTTGTAGAAGCAAGAATAGTCATTTATAGTTCGTCTGAACAGTACAAACATAGTATCTGCATGTTTCATTGCAGTTGTTAAAGCAATATCTGTTCTTGCACCTGGGTCAGCACTTTGGTTTCCAACTTCACCTGCAAAGTCTTTGACAGATATTTGGTGTATAGGGAACATAAGTGGAACTGCAATATATTTGGCAGCTAAAGCATTTGAAATATCTGGGTCCAACATATAGACTGCAAGTCTGCTTTCTATTCTCTTGCATTCAAATTTTTCGCATGTGAACTTAACTGGGTCCCAAGCATCTCCAGCAGCATTGAAATAATAGTTTACTTCAGTGTTGAGGTTTGAGAAACCAAAGTCTAAGTCAACTTTGTTTTTGCAAAAGTCGGCGAATGACATTTTATTTGTTCCCACTACTTCTGTAAGAGTGAATGGGTCTTGTGTTGGTGCAATGACTAAGTTATTTTTGCTTGGAGTAAGTTCGATAGAAATTTTTCCTGCCCAGTTTGGCAAGTATCTTAAAAACCTGAAGATGAGGAAAGATGACAAAGGAACTCTAAGTTTCAGTTTTACTTTGGTTACTGCTGCTGCAGTTTGTCCAGAAAGGTTAACATAAACTCCTGGAACGTTAGGGTCAAGTCTTCTTATTTTCTCAATAGTTGCATACTGGTCTGTTTGTTCTCTAGCTTGTGGTTGTACTGAGTTTCTCAAAGCGAACCATTCATAGTTTGCCCATGTTACTGTTTGAACTAAGTCAGAGTTAGAATATATCTTATATCCCATGAAAACTTCTGGAGCATATTGGTATCCGACATAGAAAATTCCATTGCAACCTTTCTTGTCAGACAACTTGGCAGAAGGTTTTATTTCAATGTCTTGTTCCACGTATAAGAAAGAGTTGTCAATAGAAATTATATGAAACCTGTCGCAAGCAATATCTACTGTTGTTGAAGAACCTTCTCCAAACTCACCTACGTTTCCATAAGAAACAGCAGTTGTATATTCGTAAGTTCCAGGAACTATTTCTGACCTTCTAATGGCATTGTCGCATTCGTTATACCATTCGGAAACATTTCCGTTCATGGCATCCAAAACTGTTGGCGTTATATTCTGAGCGGCGTACATTTCATATGAGTAAAAATATAGAATAGTTGGATTTATATGTCATAATAGAACCCACTCCGACCAAGCTTTACTTTCTTCCTGACTGAGTTTTTAACTCTTCTTTTTCCTTCATTGCCCTCTGCTTGAAGTTGTTGCATCTTTGCATTATGTTCATCTAGTATGTTGCAAATTTCCCATGTCCTTTTTGCCTTTTGGCTCTGGTCGCCCATCTCAGGTAACCTATATCCTAGAAAGAGTTTGTCATAGTCTGTATTTGAGTCTTCGCGTATTGTTTGCATGACTCTTTCCTGAGTTTCAGGTTCAAGCTCTTCAAACAGTGCCTGTCCATATGGAATAAGCTCGTTTCCAAATATATGTTTTTGTAGCCATTCTGGTTTTCTTTCCATGTTACCAACAATATCTTTTGTGAATGGGAAAGCTTTTACCCAATCTTTCAGTCTTTCGTCATTTATTTCTGTAGTTGGTTTTATTTTGTCAAGGAACATGTTTTTCAATACTAACATTTCATTTGGTACTGTCCATTTGAGTTTTCTTAAATATTCATCCCTTCTCGGTTCATTGTCTGCAAAGTAAGTTTTTATGACATTTTGTAAACTTTCGTTTGCAAGGTCATGTACAATAGGTTCTCTTCCTTCTCTCTCCCTAACTTTCTTTCTAAACTCTTCACCAAATATACCATCTCTATGGTTCTGTGTAGTTCTTTGAGATAAATGTTCTAGAACGTCAGGTGTTATATTTCCATCAGCCATGTTCATTTCATACTGGTCCAAAATATCTGCATCTTTCATATCTTTCAATGGCATTAAAGCCGCGCTGAAAATACCAGCTATATCTCGTTCACCATTCGCTTCCATTGCGTCTACAACTTCTTGGAATTGAGGTTGTAAGTTTATGAACCACCTATCCGAATTAGCTTTATGACCCCATCTCATTGTAGTTCCATCGTCTGCAGAAACAAAAGTAGGTTTGTTTCCATATTGGCTAGGTTCTGAATGAACTTTAAACAATGTTTCATTTCTATATGTTTTCTTGAAATTTAACCTTTTATCTTCACCGAGTTCATCCGAAGATTGAACGTTAAATGCTCGTAAGTAAAAAGGGTTGTTGTATTTGTGTACATTTTTTTTCAGTACTTCCATTCTATGCTGAATATTTTCATCTGGTGTTGGAGTCTTTTGTATGTCGGCAAACATTTTTCGATATTCTTCTACTATGTCAGCCGAATCTTTCTTAGACTCTTGGAAAGATTCCATATTCACCTCATGCTCTTGTTGAGGGTCAAGATTTTTCGGCTGTTCCAAATCTTCATCTAGTTCTGTGAAGTTAGTTTCCAAAGGAGTGACTTGTTCGTTTCCTTCAGGCTCTTCTAGCTGTTGTTGCTGAACTATTTCTTCCATGTCTGGTTGTATCTGAACTTCTTCCTGTGGAGTTTCTTGTACCTCATCTGCTGGCATTTCATATATTCCGAGACCGTTTTCAACAATTTCCCTATCTACGTCATCCGCATTCATAAGCTTTTGTTCTTTCGTTCCGTCTCTATTTTTTACGCGTTTCATGACGAAAGTTGTATTGTCATTTAGCTCTGACATCAAATATCTCGGAGTAAATTCGTTCATGTCATTTGGATGATATGCTATTAAATCATATCCCTTAGCGAGCTTGTATTTTCCAGGTTTGAAATTATATCCCATTTGGTGCTGAGTCATAAAGCTAAATAGGTTCGGGTCAGTATTTCCATCCTTGAACTTTCAATAGCTTCTTTATATCTGTCACTAAAGTCAATAGTATCTGGGAAACCACACTCTTCTTTAAGCATTTTTAAGAATTCTTGGTTTCCTTGTTCTCTACTTCTTTTATGTCCTTGCTCTGTTTGTGGTTGTTGTGCTGGTTGTGGAGGTGGTTGCTGTGCTGGTTGTTGTTGTTGTGCTGGATTTTGAACTGTTGGTTGTTGTGCAGGGTTTTGAACTGTTGGTTGTTGTGTTGGTTTTGGTGCATGCCTGTGTCTGTGTCCATGTGACGATGTAAATGTTCTAGGTAGTCCTGGTGCAGGTGCTTCTCTTGGAGGGTTTGGTGGTATATAAGTTCCACCAGCTGGCACATATGTTCCATCTGCAGCGTAATGTCCTACCTGACTTTTCGTTCTTAAGAAAGCATTTACTAGGTCTGTTTTGGTCTGTTGTAACTCTTTTTCTTGACTTTTCACAACAGTTGCTCTAACGGCGTCATAGGCACTTTGAACTGCCTGTCTCGTTGCTGCATCTGTTATTTTCGTCATATTTTGTGCTACTTCTTTTAACTCGTTGTCGAAACCTTCAGACTTCAGTTTCTTTCCAGATGAGAAGTCGTTCACTTGTTTCACCTTACTATGAAGAGCTTCGAAGGCGTTCTTAAAGTCAGCATTTGTTAAAGCTTCATTTGAACTGTCTTCATCCGCTTGTATTTTTGTCCTTATTGACCCTATGAGTTGGGCTGCTTTAGCGTTGGCTTGGGCATCTAACCAGTCATTGTTAGCTTTTATATATTCTGAGCTTTTCATTGCCTTTTGCATAGCCGCGTCGTTATTTTTACTTTCTTGTGCTAAGTTTTCATACTGTACGGTTTGGTTTTGCAACTGTAAAAGTTTTTCTGCCTTTACATTTGCTTCAACTTCTTTTTTATACTCATCGCTATCCATATATGTCTTCAGGGCTTTTTGTTTTATTTCTTCATCTTTCAGTACTTTATATTGAGTAGTATGGTTTTTCAAATTTATGACATCTTGTTCCATTTTTGCTACTTCTGCTGCTTTTTCTGACACTTTTTTCGCATATTCCTCTGTACTTAGTTCTTTCAGTTGTTCTTCTTTCTTCTTTTTCTCTACGTTTAACTCATTGAGTTTCTTTGTGTGTCTGTCATATTCTAGTTTCTTTTCGTTTTCACTTATTTGTTTCTGTATGTCTATGTTTGACTTTTTGACATCTGTTATTTGATTTTTGAGTGAACTCAAATTCATTTGACTTTGAGGGTTATAAGCTGTTCCGTCTGCAGCTCCACCATAGCCTGCCATTTTCGCTAAAAGTGCCGCTCTTAAACCTCCACTCTGTGCACCAATAACTCGGTTTAAAAGCATAGGGTTGCTTGACATTTGTTGCAACATAGTGGGGTCATTCAGCATTTGTTGTTGCAACTGTTGTTGTGGTGTCAGTTTTACTATTGGATGTTTCAATGCTCCCTTCCTCTTACGTATATTCTTACGTAGCTTACGTGGCATTTTAAGTGAAGTTAAAAACATTTACGATGAAGAAGTTTCGACAAAACATTTACGATGAAGAAGTCTTGACAAAACATTTACGAAGAAGTCTTGACAAAACATTTACGAAGAAGTCTTGACAAAACATTTACGAAGAAGTCTTGAAATTTCATGAAATTTACAGCAAAAAAAAAGTTTATGTTAGAATGTTAGATCTAACATGTTTTCTAACACGTTTTCTAACATCGTAGAAAACTCTTGAAATTTGGTCATTTACGCTCATTACGAAGAAGTCTTGACAAAACATTTACGATGAAATCTTGACAAAACATTTACGATGAAGAAGTTTCGACAAAGCATTTACGATGAAATCATGAGTTTTCTACGATGTTAGAAAACATGTTAGAAAACGTGTTAGATCTAACATTCTAACATAAACTTTTTTTTTGGTCATTTACGCTCATTACGAAGAAGTCTTGACAAAACATTTACGAAGAAGTCTTGACAAAAAAGTCAACGGCTGGTCGGCTGGGGTTCGGTCCTCCTCTTGGGTCTTGGGAAAAATTTCTTATGGGCTGGAAGCCCTCCGAATAAAAACTTCATTTATACTAAACATCTTCAGGGCTAGAAGGCACGAAGTGCCTGGAAGCCCCACTACCTTTTTTTTTTTTCTTTTTTTTTTTTTTTTTTTTTTTTTTTTTTTTTTTTTTTTATTTTAACTTGGGTGAGTGATCACAATTACATCTTTAACTTGGTGATATAATCATATTTTCAGAATATATTATGAAATTTAAGCCATTAAGCAATTTTAATACTATGTAACGCATGTACATACAATACATACTCTATTATAGTCACTCATATTTCATTTTCTTTTCTTTCAAATTAGGATATTAACGAAAAATATATAAAATACTGATTTGAATACCGATTAATAATTTGCAATATTCATATAATATCATTATTATAAAATTAATGAATAATTTTAGATAATCTGGAATTCCATAAATCTCTTATAGATTTCTAAGTAGACTCAATAACAATCCATGGTATATCTGCAATTTAATCAGAAATCTGTCGAGCAGATATTTCTGGCGTGCACATTTTCTTGGGCCATGGAATAAAATAAACTATTCAAAATATCTTCCAAAATGAATTTCTTAAATTCAAAATTTTCAATGATTCTGAAAATATATATATTCCTTATATGATTATGAATGATTTTACATTAAAAAACATTTTGCCTTGAAAAAACTTCTTCTTCTATTCAAACCTTTATAATGATTTTTTTAATGAATACAGCCTTCACATTTAATTCGAGCATATTTTTATTAACTTCCAAAAAGTGGTTATTAATTTCTTTCTTTCATAAAATCTCTTAATTCAATTCAATTTTGAGAAAGTTGGAAATTACGGAGTCTCATCACACTTTTCAATGCTCGATTTTTAAAAACTGTTTAAAAATGGAGCTTATATTGAAATAGTGTAGAGACTAAAAATTACCACAGACTATTTCAGAGGATTGAGTTGCCACTCAATCCTCTGAAAAGTCTGAGGTAATTTGCAAAATTCCCGAAAGAAATTTCCAGGTGACGATTATGTATGTATCATTGCTATATATATATCTTAGAAAAGGTATGAAAATACATCTAAGGGTATAATCACATATTTTGGCAGTGAAGAAATAGGAGTAAAAAAATCCAAAAAAGTTTCATTTGACAAATTTTAAATCAAAAAAATATTTTTTTTAATCGTCTTCAAGAAGTTTAATTTTTTAGAATCTGGAAATTCCGCACTTTTCTTCCAAGATTGCAACCCTATAGATAGTTTTATTATTTCATCATTTAAGGCTCCACGTTCATAAATTGAGAGGGTCGTAATCCTCCTTTTTTTTAATGGCCCATAACTCCACGAATA